>NW_008795018.1:1926830-1964606 GCF_000699145.1 Aptenodytes forsteri
CCCTCCTCATCTCCCCTGCCTGTCCTTCCTAAAGACCCTGTATCCCTCCATCCCAACACTCCAATCATAGGAGCCATCCCACCACGTCTCTGTGATGCCAATAAGGTCGTAGCCCTGCAGGCGTGCGCATGTCTGCGCAAATATCGCTTTCTCTGACGAACAGTGTTTGTCTAAGCTGAGCTGAATGCACAGACAGTTTCAGCTGCTCCAGCGCAAATATCGCTTTCTCTGACGAACAGTGTTTGTCTAAGCTGAGCTGAATGCACAGACAGTTTCAGCTGCTCCAAAATTCATTTTTTGGTGAAAAGAGACATCCAAGCAATGTCTACAAGTGCTAATTCAGAGATCTTCTTAGATTTAACTTGATAGTTAGGATTTTTTTTGAGGTGCTAGTGAAGTGAAGGAGAGGCTATATAAGGAAATTATCAGTGTATGCAGCTTGATGAGGTCTTCTGTATAAGTGAATAACTGTGTGTGAATTAAAAATATTCCAGTTTCAGTCTTGTTAGACTTCAAGACAGTCATATTTTATAAATAGAAATAATAAATGTGATCAGAAAATGCTTATAAACACTTTGAAGATGTAAAGTGCTAAAAAACAAAGAAAAAATAGAAGAAGTTCTAAGTTTGTGTCAAAGGAAAAGTCTCAAAAATTTTGACAGTTTGACCGGCATTTCCCATTCTGGGTGCTCCGGCAAGTGATATCCCAGTCTTTCTTTTAAAGGTACACCAAGCAAATGCTGAGTATGTATACCAGTGAATTTATCTAAAATAAGGAAAGGATTTTAAAGATGACAGATAAAAACCTCCTGAACAATTATTTTGCAATAAATAACTGAATGCAGAATATTTTTACAAGAACACATTTTCAGCACTCAGAGGACTGAAAAAGATTATATGGGTCACTGAGTCCACTCACTGGCTGGCATATTGAATCATGAAATTATGCTATTGAGGATAGGTCTAGGGAACACCTACTTCACACATCCTTATACCTGTTATCTAAAAATGCCTCCCAACTCCCTTATATTAATTAAAGACCCAGATTATAGGTATAACATTCCACAGGCCTTTACCAGTGTTTTGCTTTTTGGGGACATCAGGACAGCTATATCTTGGCATTATGGTCCCTGCTTCAGAGGAAGGAAGAAACACCAGTGGTCCCTATCAGTTTAAAATGAGGAGAAAAAGCCGTCTGAAATTTGATGGTTAATTTATGCCTGAGAATGTAAATAGGACTACAGATCTAGAAAGCACTACAAACCACTTACCTACCTGAACCTGGTTTTATCACACCCTAGTTTAGACATCTACCATGTTGAAGCCTACATTTGGGCTAGTCATAGAGACTACTTTAACAGAAAATGTACAAAAACAAGCATTTCTGGAAGACTTCTGGTCTTTTAGTGTCTAACATAGGTTGACATGGATTGTGCACTGGAAGAGACTATAAAGGAAACATTTACTCTCAATGTAGGTATCAGTACCACAGGTGACCAGATTTGGACTGATGTACTGCACCCATTTTAATTAAGTTTCCTTTATTACATAAGAATGACAGGACGCCCACCTAAGATGTTTCCCTGGCACAACTGCGCCATTGTTCTTAAAGCCTCTTTGTATCATAAGTGTCCTATCATCTTCATCAATTTTGTCTCCTTTATTTTTGCCAGGTCAGGGCATAGCAGGCTAACAACGCAGTGGAAGAGTTTGTTTTACAGGGCATCGATTGTGAGAAACTCTAAGGTAATGCAAAAAGAAAAAATGAAGAGAAAGAGAAGAAAATAGAAAGGGCAATAAACAGTCAGCTATGTAAAATGTCCTATTATGTGATTTAAGATTATAGAGAAATAATAATCTTGAAGCACAAAATGTACCATTTTGCTTGATTGCTGAGAAACCCCAAATTTATCTGCTCTAGAGTTTAAAAGTCAATTCTTTAATGAACAAGAAGCCCTGCTGATGTTATATTCTGTCCCTTGTTTCCCTAGAGTTATATGCCAAGCTATTTTATTAAACTGAGAATGTAATACAACACTATTTAAAATTTTGGAACCTTACTTTATTAAAGCTAATATTCAGAGGTTATTGGCAGAATGAGAAGGCAATTGTTTCAATTGCATTAAAGCAACGGTAATGTTCATTTCAACTTCCTTTTTAATTCTTGCTTTACCAGAACCCTATGCCAATCAAGGAAAACTCATTAATCCAGTTAACAAGCATAACAACAGTTTTTCTTGTGGAATCAAGTAGGCAGAACTCTGCTGCACATTGTCCATTAGCCCAAAGTCTTCTGCCTTTTCTTGTGCAGAGCTTATAGCTCTGCTCGATATAACATTTTCTTGAATTAATTTCCTAAGTATTTTCTCAGGATCTGATCCTGTCCCACTATACAACAGTGAAGAAAAGGGCCTTTGGAGTATTTCACATGGTATCTCTGCGTTCTGTGGGCATAGAGAGTATTTCTTCAATGTGTCTTTCAAGAAAAGAAAAAACAACAAAACGTGTCAAAGGAGCAAAGGATGCAGAGAGAAGCAGCAATTACTCTGTCTCCTCAAATATCAACCAGCTATTCTGGCCAGTAGAGTATGGCTGAGGATGGTGTATTTGTTGGAGGGGTGACATTTTTTGCGCACCTTACAGGTATGGGAGAGATGCGTCTCCACTACTGTGGACTCCTCATCATCCAGGTAAGGAGTTTCACCTTGAAACCATAACTGAAAAATAAGAATGAAGATTTCAAAGAAGCTAAAGATATAGGACTTCAAGTCCCATTAGCTTTCAGTCAGGTATAGGTTGCTTTATGTAGAAGTCACGTCTTAAATTTTTTCCTATGTGCTTATTTCTGGCAAAACTGTATCCAGTCTTTCCAATTTATGCATAAAATATTCACAGATGTACTACCCATCATCTGCAAAATTTCTTTTATTGTGACAAGCAAGGACTTCTCAGACACACAAAATAAGTGTTCTCTAACATCCACCATGACATGAAAACACTCTGCATTTTAATTAGAGAGGTCCGAAAATATGGCTGCAGAGGTTGATACTGGTGATTTCCTCCTTCAATAACGTAATAGTTGCTTAAAACCGTGTGCTAGCCGTGAGTAAATTGTTGAAAATAATGGCTCAGCATTTGATAGATTCACATATTCACATTTCCTTTAGTGGGTTTTTCCCCCAAAGACATTTGAATAATTGAGTTCTACTGGCAGGAAAACAAATTCTGAAGTTGCAAAAACAATATTGAAATTCACATACAGATGTACTCATGCCCAGAGTATACAAACACTCACCAAATTGGGAAAATTAAATAAAGTCACATGCTTTACCAGACCAATTACAATGTACCAACGCAGATCATGTAGCAAGCACTGTATATCAAAGGCTCACAGGGATCTGTTCAGGCTCAATCCATACTTAAAAATATTCACCAAAAGTGGTCAGATTATTTTGATTAACAAATAAACTAGAAAGTAGATTTGCTAGCAGATTTCAGCAAGCAGAAAATGAGGTTACATCCAGCAGATGAATTATTCATTGTGAATTATTTGCTCAGTTCTAATAATTACAGCAGGGAAAAATTAATTAATGTTACAGCAAATACTTTAATTTTTATAATAAAAAGATTGATCATTGAAATGAGTCTCAAAAAGAGATTTCTAAATGGAAGAAAGAATGAGACATGGTCAAGAAAAATATGAAGCTTCACCCTGAATAAAATTTACACCTGTGAGTAATTTGACATGGATATAATCCCATACAGATATACTTTCAGTAAAGCACTTGGACGTTGAAATAGTTTCTTACTTACTTTCCTTTGCATTATGTTTATGAGAAATGTCCTTTTCTTAACCACGGTTTACAGATGTATTCACAGGATAATATCCTAATTGTATTAAGTACAGGTTTAGTTCTCATTATTTTGCTGATAATCTTATTGCCGTTTCTGTGCTTCGTGCAGTCACAGTCCTAGAAGCTTTACTGAATGAAGGGATTCTCAGCAATGAAGCAACCATGAAATTAGGGTTGAAACCACTAAACTGACAGTATGGATCTCAGTGGAGACTATCAAGAGCCTAGTGACAGGAAATCTTTGCACTGGCATGGAAGAAACATGCTTATTCAATCTTAAAGGGAAATAATGGAAAACAATGACAGAAAAAGCTGCTTTATCTCAGCCACCCTCTTTACTGTTAAACCTTTTAAAAGAATAAACAGATTGCACTAGAGAAAGGAATGTCCATGTGGGAACAGTTTATAATAGGAGAAACAATATTTAAGGGAAAGACATTTTAATTATTATATCAACTTCCTTACAGGAGGGCTATTCAGTTACAGCAATTAGTTTACCAGAAAACTAATGTGTTGCGGCATTCACAAGATTTATTGAACCAAAATCTGCCTTTCTATCAAAGTGAAAAATTCCACAGAAAAGCGTGGCAAAGAAATTTTTCATGTTTTCATGAAAATAAAAGATTTTTTTCAATTTTGGCGTCAAAAAGGGTTAAAAAACATATGTTTTAGAAGAAGAACTGAAATAATAATAAAATATGTTTAGTTTGGTTTTGCTGACTTTTTTTTCAAGTGCAAATCTTTTCCTGACCAAATCTAATAGAATCCCCTGATAATTTCTGTAGGTTGTTTAAAATTTGAATATAAAATGCTCTTTGTCTGTGTAGGGCTGATTGAAAGGGATACATTTAATTCCTCTACTGTGTTGTTTAACTAACAGAAGTTCTGTGCCATAATACGTTATTAAACTCATAATTTTAACCTGTGTTCCAAAAACGCTTTGTGAAAACATGGGTTACCATCAGCATCCAGCTGCTTTAGAGCTGAGTAGCTGTTTTGTGGTTATGACTCAACAGGGTGAAAGGCAAGAACAGCACCTGTCAACACGTGTATGCTGAAAGCTGTCCCAACAATACAGTGGTAACACTGGGATTAGAGATCGACTGTGCTGAGAAGCCTAGCAATATATAGCAAGGGTGTCCCTGCCCCAAAAATTTTGCACTATGATATAATGCAAAAACACAGCACCATCACAAAATGGAGAGGCTCTGTAATGGAAGGCAGGGATAATAAGACCTTACAGGTGTAGCCACACAAAATACTGACATGCCTAGTTTCATAGGCTTATGTTTAAAAAGTGAAAAATACATAAGAAACAAGGGACATTAAATATGTCAGTATCCCTACTGGCTACCTGCCTAAACATTAGTCAAAGTGCTTATTAATGCAACCTGAATTCAAAGGGAGGCAAAAAGCTTCTTGAAATCGGAGTTCAAACAAATGCAAGACAAAAGGGCTTTCTGCAGACTCCCTTTCCTTCTTCCTAGGGAAGCTCTGGCCCTTGGGTCTGTCCAAATTTAGAATATGAGAAAGTAATAACATTTTTTTTTCTTCTTTTTTTTTTTTGGTGTGGGTATTTCCTGGTTTCTGTCCCTCGTGGAGCAATTAGCCTCGTCTGAGCCCTGGTACAGTTTCCCATGGCAGAGCTCCACAGCAATCTCTGCAGTAGGTCAATCATCTGCTGAAGTCGTTTGCTTCTATTGTTTTCATTTAAACCTTTTCTTTGCTACATGAGGCAGTCATACAGCAGGGCACCAAGAGGAATCAGAAGCATGGGTGACAATTCTACCCATCACAGTTCTTTGCAGAGCCTTAGATGTGATGTTTTAATCCTTTGAGCCTCATTTACTGGGTATGCAATGTGGCAATTCATGTTTTCAGTTTGAAGGTAGCATTTGGGCTCGGCAGCCCTTTCAGCCCTTAGCCTTACCCTATCTGCCAGCCTCCTGTCAGCAGCGTGTGCCCTGCTGGATCCCCTCCACGCTCTTGTGAAGCATGTTGAAAGTATCTCTGCCCGTCTACTACGTTTTTCCTTTTTCACATATTTTTTTTTTTTTAGTGTAATTTTGCCTAGCCAGTGGCAGCTGTTAGATCTCTAATTGGCAGTGGAATACCTCTCAAATTACAAGACTGTACCACATATAAAATATCAGTGTTTCTGTAATATTGTGGCATGGCAACCAATACATTAACTAGGGAGGCTTTATGGCATCAGGTGCTACAATTCATCCTTTTAATTTCCTTAAAAAATACAGCTTGAGAAGGGAGAGTTTTCAATCACAAAGCTACACATTTCATTAGTATTCTCATTACAGTTTATACTATTTATTTATGGAGTGCGCAGAAGTGTGATAGATGCTATATGGCTCTGCAGACCTTAGGAGCAGGCTTTAGATATGACAAGGCAAGCGAGACCTGAACAATAGGTGAATCAGTCAATTTCTTTTTGTATTAATTGGATCTGGGAGGAAAATTGAAGGGGTGAAAAAACCCCTTTGCTATTCAAGTATCTCTAAAACTTCCACTGACTTTAATGGCATTAGTACTGAAGCCCTAACTACAGCTTCGTTCTCTTCAAGGAGCGATGACAATAATTTCTCACTAAGACTCTGTAAAACCTCCTGCTTATTTTTCCTTTCTACACTTTTTTCCAGTAAGATTTCTGTGTCAGCTTCCCAAGCGTGCCCAGTGGGGAAAGCCTGATTTTCACTGTCGGTGGATTGCTGATGCCTAACTATCAAAAATAAAAGCAGTTTGTGTCCCTGAACCCTCCCAGGAACGCTGCAGCCTGAATTGGGTGTTATGCATTGCAGCTCGGCCTTTCAGAAGCGCCTATGGAAACAGTGCACACCGACTTGTCAGCCGCTGCTCAATTCTTCAATTAAAATGTGAGCTGTCTCTTTTATAGTTCTGTGTTTTGTCTCCGTTTCTTATTGCAGCACTTCTACCTGGTGCAGGTTATTTTAACACTTGCTTTCTGGCAGTCAGTTATATATTGAGGATTTTTTGTCCTCTGGGAGGTGTGCTCTGTTGTTTTGATTGATTTTCACTCTTTTTATTACCTGCAAAATACTAGATTCTGAAAGTAATAGCAACCATCGTTAAATAGTATAGGAAATAAAAGATACTTCGGTTGTCTTAAGGCTGTTTCAATCTCCTTTCCCCTTTCTACAGAGGCACATAAGTTTGTCTATGGCTTAGCAAAAAAAAGCCTTTTTTCAATGTAGAGATTTTTTTGTCCTTTAAAGGCAAGCTTGAAAGGCTATACATTGTTTGAAGCGAATAAGAAAAATAAGTCAAACTCCAAGAGTCTGCTTTTTTCTGCCCACTACATTTATTCCTGCTGTTAGCAGGATTAAAATTTACTACTAGAGAGAGGCATAAATAAAGACATGTTCTTGGAAAATATATGCAAATGCAAACACACCTTTCAAAACCTCATTTGGCAGTTCAGATGCCTAAGTGCCTGAGCTAGAAGCTACTGTAAAATTGAGTGCAGGGTGGAGAAAATGCATACAAAGTAAGCCAGAGGCAGAACAAGGCTGCAATCCAGGTCTACGGAGTACCAGTCCAGGGCAGCATCCTCTAGGCTATGTTGCTATGTGTTTGCCTCGGTTATGTTTGCGAGAGGGCACTTGTCTTTTCAGGATGGTCAAAATTTGCTGGCTGGGGAGCTGGATCCAGATTTTAGGACACAGTCCCCCTCTTAGGATTTGCTCCCTGCTGTCCTTCCAACAGCGGTAAATAACCTTGAAGATGTGCTAGGGAAAAGTCAGATTGATGCTGGGAAAGGAGGGAGGCAAAGGGCTAAAGCTGCTTCTGGGAGGGGTGGGCAGCAGGTTGAGAGAATCATTTTCTATGTCTGGTCCCAGGGGACGGGGCTAACTGAGGGTGGGCTGTAGAGTTTGAGTTTGGAGTCCTCCAAAATCAATAACATAGGCCTGTATTCAGCACCAGGATTTTCAGGGCAGGTAATTTAATATGGCTCTGAAATCTTCCTGTACAAATATCCCAGCTGTGATCGTTTGAAAATTGCTTGACCTGTCAGGCCTTGACACGCAGCATTGTTGGGAGCAGATTCTCCAGGGATGGCTTTACCACACCCGGATAATTAGCCCCCAGAGGGCTGGGCGGGCCTTTATCACACAGAAATGGTACAGGCACTCCACGCCACTCCTGAGTCCTGCTGCTGGCCTCGCTGGTAAACAGAGATATGACTGAGGAAACGGTGTGGTGGCTGATGCGCCCTGTTAAACAGGTGCTTGATCTCTTTTCTGGGCCCCTTGCAATATTAAAGGCTGGTGTAATTTAAAATAGCCTGTGGGCTGCTCAAACACAGGCCGAGGGAATGCCTTTCACAGAGCGACAGACCTTTTGCACAACAGCCTCAACCTATGCAATTTGATTGCACCTGAGGAACTGACCCTTTGAATGACAAGGGCAATGACTTGAACCTGGCTTAAAATAGACTGAAAGCTGGTTTTAATCCTTCTGTTATTTCCTCCCAGAATGATTTCTAATCAGAGGGGCCAACCTGTGAAAAGTGTAGCTAGTTAGCATATATTTCATTCTTCCTTATGTGTTTATTTGCATTGTTTTCCAGGCATGTGAATGAATGATGTGAATAATGTGGTTTGAATGCTTCAGTGACTGGGTCTTTTAAATAAAACCAAGAGGGGATTGATCAGTGTCACGAAAGAGCCAAAGAATCCCTTAAGCAGCAGCTCGCATAACTGTGGATTGCATAATTCAAAGCTGTCCTGGGGCATCTTTAAATGATGCATAGATTTTGTTTTCTTACTTTACATTTTTGAGAGGAGAAAGTTAGATGAAAGTTTCGCATTGGGCACAGTGTCACTGACAGATGTGAAGTGTTTTCCTTGAAAGAGAAGATGCCTTGCCTGCTTGCTTGCTTAAAGTGAGGGGGGAAATTAGCTCAGCTACGTTCAATAAGAGACACCGTCTGAGCGATGCTTTCTCCCTGGTTAATTAAGATATGTGTTGAAAAGGTAATACAGGGAGATAAGTTCAAGCCTTTTAAAGTCACTATTAGATATCGTTAGTGAGGATTGTGTGAGCAGTCCTGGTTTGCTGGGGAGGGGATTTGCAAACCAAATTGTGGTCTGGTGCAGGAGGGCTGCCCGAGTCTCACCGAACTCACTGAATGCTGCTCCGTGCAACAAAACCCGCGGTGCTGGGCATCAGATGGTGCGAGGCAGAAGGTACGGTGAAGAAATCCAAGATAATGATTTTATTTGTTCAGGACATTTAAGTTTTTTAAATCGGCAAATTAAGACAATGCAATTAGTTAACAACAAACCGTATTTGCTTAGCCCATGAGTCTGAAGAACTGGCATCATTGAAATAGCACCTGTGGGTTATGTTTAATTACTGCATTTTTGAGGCAGAAGTATACATTTTAATTTTCTGCCTTTTAAAACTGAAGTCAAAGTTTAACAAGTTGATATTTATGAGAGAGGAGGTTTTAATTTACAGCACGAGCCCCCCTCGCGAGCAGCAGCGGTTTTTGCCCAGAAGCCACTAGGTGGCACAGCCCACTCACAATTCGCTCCCGAGCAGCAGCGGGGCTGGGGCTGCTGCAGTCGCAGCTGAGAGACATGTAAAAACGAGCAGGAGAAACGGCCAGCATGAAAAATTATGATGGAGGCTAGAAGACCCGTCAGGTATGGAGCCGCATTCTTGACTCCCGCTGGCAAACGGAGGAGGAGGCCTTGATGCAGAAGAGAAATAAGTGGTTCTTGTAAGTGGTGGTATTCAGTGAAGGGATGGAGGGAAAAGGTGTCTGCGTGATCTTGCACCACTGTCCTAAGATATTGTATCTTGTGTGTGCGTGTGTGACTGGCAATGCAGTATTCAGTCACTGACTGGCTTGCAATCTGTAGCTCCCTTTGCAGTTGGCTTAGAGGTATTGTAGGGGTTGATAAATCTCTGAGTAAGAAAGGTGGGGCAAAAAACCCCCAAGCTATTGTGCATAACACACATCTTTTTTGGCATGCTACAGGACTGCAGCAAAGTGATACTGGTCATATAGTGATTGGTTCTTGAATGCCCTTTCTGTAATCACTTTGGGGGAAAGATTGGCTTTGTTTATGTTCAGGACAGTGGCTAAGTGTGCTGGCAGTGCTTAAACAGCACGTGGCATTTCATAGCAGAGCCTAATTTTAAGCACACTTCAGTGATACGCTGCCAATAGATTAACATGGGGGATCCCACAAAATTATACCCTGTAGCTTGTAATAAAATCCATTTTCCAAAGCAACATGCGTTTGAAGAGAGGAGGGGATGGCAAATACACTTGTTTGTTTACCCATTTAAACAAAAAATATCTTTTCAAAGCATGGAAAGGAACTTGGCAAGCGAGCTGATGGGAAAGGCCAGATTCCTCAGTGCGTAAGGGGATTGCTGCCCTGTGAGCGGGGCTACGGGTCCCCTGTGGAGCATCCCTTGGATGCAAGGTATCTCCTGTATCTCCTTGGATACAGGGGATTTCTAGACACCTCTGCATCTTTATGCTGCCTTATGACAGTACAGCGGGTAGTCTGGGAGAAGGGAAGGATCGAGGCAAACCTCTGGTCTTTTGTAACAGTTGCTGTGTCCCTGGTGGGAGCTCGCAACAGAAGCACCATGAAGGGGCTGTCAGGCAGCAGCTCTGAGAGAGTTTCTGCATAGCAAATTGGGAGAGTGATTGAGGCACTGATAAGCTCGTTGTCTTCCTGGGGGTTTGGGACTTACTGCCAGATTGAACAGCCTGGGGTGTGCATATCTGTTTTTCCCAAAACAAGTAATAGGGTATCACACTCACACTGTTGCTTAGTTCCTGTCAGGATAGGATTTCATGCTGTATTTTCTGATCCTGAAGGCTGTGTTGCAGGTGGGTTAGGTCATTCAGGTACAGACAGCAAGACAGGATCCTGAAACCAAGCCTTTTTCTCTTCTTCCTCAGAGACTCGGGGAAAAGATGAGCTCAGAGCTTGTGTGCATCTAAAGTGCAGCTGCTGGCACAATCCCAACATCCCTACAGCTATCAAATGTTGGGGTGACTGGAGCACAAGGATTGAGCCTGGCACACAGGCATCTACACCCTACACAAACCTCCCATTTCCAGGGGATGAGGTACTCTGAAGTGAGTTCAGTCTTCACTCTTGAAGCTGTGTTACTGTGCAGCCAAAGATGAGAAGATCCCATGGGCCAGCAAATACTGAAAAGATCGCTGTGGTATGGCCCAGGGGTTAGTGTACACACATGGGAGAGGTTGTTTTTGGATTGCAGGCCTTCTTCAGGTTTCTGGTGGCATTTTTTTTATGCACTGGCTGTTTCATGTAGAATAAGTGTTAAATTTTTCATACTGTATCATGGACACTTATGGCAACATGCCAGGAACTCAGCAGGCTGTCCCTGGCAAGAATAGCACAACAATGTTCAGAGGGGGAATGAATGACATCAGAAGCTGAAAACCACCCCAAACCTTCCATCGGTGTGGGAACAGGACTGTAGCCCAGAGCTGCTGGCAGAGCAAAGACCCCCATCATAAAATACCATTTGTAGCCTATTGTACCTGGTTTGCACTCTCTCCCGAATGTTGAAACTTTAAACAGTAAGACCTACTTAATCAAAATGCATGCAGTCATAACCTGGCTTTTAAATGACTTTTGGAATTTGCATGGTAAAATCAAAATCACGTACAGATTTTTTAACAGGAAGACTGTGGGTTAAAAAATGACTGAGACAAAGCAGAAAGAAAACCAAACATCAGACTGTATCACAATCAATCATTTCAATATAATTAAACTCAGAAAATATACATTCTTTCACTTGTACATTGGAATTTTGATTATAAGGATATCACATTCACTAAAAAGTAGTTGTATTTTACTGTGTATAGCTCCATGGTTTCAGAGCACAACTTACTGCATTGTAATTAAGGCGCTTTTTTTTGCCTTTTTTTTTTTTTTTTAAAAGCCACACTAGTATTTTGTTCCTATGAGTATAGGATTTCAGCCTGTATTTCTTGATCCTGAAGACAAACCATCCTGGGCAGTGTGAAGGGGTTAGGCATAGATCAGTCAGGAATTAACAGGTTAGTTAATTTCAAGTGATTGAGCTTTAAACAGCATTTGGATTATCCCATGCAAAAGCACCTCAAGCTGCAAATCACAGTGGTAAAACACAGTGATTCCTGAGGGTATATCAATTGCAAACCTTCCCTAATGATTTTAAAATCTCCCAAATGAATTGGTATATTGACACAACTCTGTCCACAGTGGGGCATATTTGTAGTTCAACAGCTATAAATCCTAGAACAGTTGAATAATCTTATACTAAAACCAACTCTGTAAATGTTATACACATCCACTGTACGTTCTCCAACCATATTAGCTAATTTAACAGCTCTAACAGAGTAATGCTATCTATTACTGCTGTCTCCGCTGGCAGGCTCACAACAAGAGGACGTGCATCTCGGGAAGCTGCAGCCATCCCACCACATTCACGGACCAGGTACCAATCAGTTGTGTAGGCACCCGGCTGCGCACGCTGGATGAAGGCGCTGGGAGGTTCCTGTTCCAGCTCTGATGGGGAGAGCAGGCATCAGTTTTATATAAATATATTGTTGATCTCCTGACGATTCACCTTTTCTGACTGTCTGAGCTCCTTCATTTTTAACCCAGAGTCCTTGCTCTAAACATAATTTTGGAGGAAAATAAAAGAAATCCACCATATATTGGCAGCTGTTAATTTACACTATCTACAATAACTTGAGTGCAAATAGGTGCATCAGAAGTATTGCTGGTATGAAGGAGTCCTGACTTTGATGGAAAGAGGGCAGATTTATGCTGGAGGTTGAGGTTCTCACAGTGTAGTATTCAGCTATGGTAGTGACAAGTGTTGATAGATTTGAAAATGGCGTCTTTCATAGTGTGAGTAAAGGTAACATGCTGCATATGTCTGTAGGAGACCATTTCTTCTAATGACATTACATACATAATTAATGCTATGGACCTCATTATACATGAACAGTGGAATGGTTCTGAACTACTCAAGACATCCGTCTAAACAAATCAATGAAAAGTCTTGGTGATCTTTACCAAAGAAACCTCTTACGATCCAAATGTAAGTTTTTCCTGTTACAAACGGTGATCCTGTTGCTACCTTTAACTTTCACTTATAGAGAGTGAATTAATGCAGTAATGGCATCATCAAAGTTCCCTGCATTGTAATTACAAAGATCTGGTAGGGGTATATCCTTTTTCTAAACAATGTCACATCATTTTATGCTGATCCCTGATCCCACTTTCAATATATCTAGGATTACTCTACTGAACAGTACATAAAGCAAACATTCCCTGCAATCAATACTATAAAGGCCTGTCTGAGTCAGCTGCAAGTGCACTTTAGAAACGGCCTCTTCTTAAATCATGGCATGGCATTGGAGATCAAACAAAGCACTGAAGATGCTAATCCCTGAATTTACATCTCAGGGTTTCACAAAAGGGCATTTCCAGTGGAAGACCCAGCAAAAACTCACATACCCTGCACTGTAAGAGAAATGACAGTCTGTTTATTCATCCTTGTGCTCAAATGGCCTGATCCAAATCTCACTGAAGTTAATGAAGAGACTCTGACTCGGATTACAATGGGTTTTGGACTAGACATTTATTAAAATAAGTGTAAATATTTCTATTTTGTTAATGTAAAATTTCTCTCTAAGCAATTACATATACCAAGTCCTCAAGATGTTGAAATTCAAGGGTATAATTGAAGTTTATGAATTGTTTTATGTTCTGAGAATGTAGTGGCATTTTTTTTTTTGCTGTGATTTTTTACCACCTATCTGTGGTCCATGTGGTCCATATAAATAAAAGCCATATACACAGACACTTAGATGTTCTCTACTATTTGCATGTTACCATTAATAAATGCAGAAGATATCTTGCTCTTTCATCTCCTTCTCCAGGTTCATTCTTCAACCTCTTTCTTTACTACACAAGTAATAGCAAGAAATAAAAGAAAATCTGATGATTGTCTTCTGGAATTAAAAGACACAAATCTCAAAAATAGCTAAACAGAAAGTAAAAACCGGGTAAACTTATATTAAAAACATGAACAATCTCAAATGAAGTGTGCATATCTTCACTGAGGACATATGTCCTTTCACAGGATATGGTTGCTTACACTAACACATTGGGGCGTGCATAAAGTTCTCATGTTATCTAGCCCTGGTCAAAACTCTTTCATTTCAAACTGTGCATTGCAAAGTTGAAAACTCAACATTATTTTTACTGATGGGAGTACCAGAAAACATTTGGTAGAGTACTATAAGCTAGTCTCCCTGGACTTCCTCCTGAGAAGGGTTAATTTGCATGCCTAATATTCAGAGTGTAATTCCCTCCCCTGGGCTAGACTTCCCAATTCACTGACAGGCCTCTGGCTGTTGTTTTGAGTGGTGTCTTCTCCATTCCCTCGGCTCCTGCGGGGATAAAGCTTAGTGGAGGATCCCAGACAATAAAAGAAACAGGACATTGACACTAAAACTCTCATGAGAGGCAGCAGGAACACAGACAAATGCAGCTTTGTATGTATCACTCAGAGAGAAATACCTCATTTAGGGGTGATAAGTTGAAATATTTTTGGCCTACTTTCTCAAGAAAACACATCTTTGTGACTGTGCTCGTTGTCTGCCTACCCATTCATCTTTCAGTCATTTCCCCAAAAGCAATAACTTTTGAACTTTTTTGGCAATGTTGATCTTAGCACAAAAAAAAAAAAAAAAAAAGAAAGAATACAAATTAAGTCCCTACATGTTTCTTGAATATAGGCAACTATGTAGAGAAAGGGGGCGTATGTCAGTGACCCACAGAGGGAGCATGTTGCTGCCAGGCGAACAGTTATCTGCTCTGTTTCACCATGAGGATGCCCATCACCAAACTCAGAGCATACCATAAATAGGGACAAAAGTCTGCAGACAGTTACAGGTACTGTAAGGAGAAAGAGGGTAAAAATCAAAGAGAAAGGTAGGGTTATTATGGGAAAACACTGGGGGTATGGGATGCAGTTAAGGATTTTAAAAGAACACGTAGATATTATATGAAGATGACTGGGAATGTAAGAAAGGTATGGAAATATATTTCAACAGTCTATTCACTCACTTATTGAATATTGCAGTTTGTCTTATCCAAAGCAATGTATTTGAATCTGAATCTAGGTATGTATGTATTTGTTGTTTTGGATCAGATTGACCCAGAATATGTTTTTATTGACCCAAACTGAAACATGTCAGTACAGATAAGCCTCGTCTGACCAAGTATAAACATCTTCCGTGCAGAATTTGCTATCAGCCTCGGCCCTCTGCATTCCCTTTTTAATCAGTGGAAGCTGTAGACCCTTCTAAGGAGTGATTCACGTCTCAGACATTCATTTTCCTAATGGAAAATTGGAAAGCTTCAGCACTCTTGAAACTCTCTGTCAGGCATTTAGAAAACTCTCAATAAACTCCAGCTATTTCTGTGTCCAAGGTAATGGTTCTCTATATACTTCATTCTGAACGTGGGGTTTGTTAGAAAATGCTGAATTTCCAATGGCAACCACTTTCTGTTCTGAGTGACATCCTTTAAAGTGCAGAGGAGGAAGATCTCCATTTTGCATAGCAAAGGACTAGTCATAATTGATTGGTGTCAGCAGAAACAGGTAGACAGGCAGCATAAATGTGGAAAATAACTGAATAATAGGAACAATGTCCAGAATTCCAGGAGAGACAATATCTCATAAAAATTGATGTAAGATGTATGAGCAGATGCACTCACCAAGCCTAGACATGAATCTACACAGACACTGCTGCTGTGTATCACTTTTACAAGAGCTGCAGTACGTTATCACTTCTGACCTATACCTGAAGAAGAAATAACACGTACCCAATAAATGATAGTTCCATATGAGAAGAACATAAGTTATCTTGGCATTTATTTCTACGTTTGTTGCTGGACCAGCTCAGTTTGTTACCAGTTACAGATCCAGACAGCTTGGATTTTAGTACCAGTCCAGGCACTGCAAAAGTACTGATTCTTCTCTAAAACAGCCTTGAAGAAATCCTCTTTCCAGAGCAAATGTGTTTATATAAGCAAATAAAAAAGTAAAACATAAGAAGGGCAGCATACTTAACTACAACTTTCTTATGAATTCCCTTTTTATGAGTTTTCTTTAAAAGAGATTACAGAGAGTAAAAGAGATGTTTGCTTGAAACATAATACATACTAATACAAAAGTTTTCATTAATACCAAGACAATCTCCAATGACATACTTGTTTTTCTCTACTTTTTCTTTAGCTGAAAGTAATTGAACATTAAGAAAGGTGGGAAATACAGTAGTTGCAACTAGAGTGAAGGTTTTCTTTTTCTTTAAAAGAGAAATTATTTTCCACGGATTTAAAATATTATTGTATTAGGAAAAAGTATCCTTTGGATTCCTTGTATTCCTTCAGCGATTATAGTAAATTATATTAATGTGTTATGAGCTGCTTTTCTGATTTGATTCAACATAATTGCACCAATTTGGTAGCATTTTCAGATTTCAGTCTCTAATTCCCACTTAAATTAGATTTCAGTGCCTAGCTGCTCATTGTCTTTGGTTTTCTTACGTGGGAGTCACTTCTTGGCTATCTGCAGAGAAATATTCCCATGCTCCGTGAGCATAGATAGTGTGGCTAGCATATGCTTTTGTGCATCAGATGCAGCAAATCTCCCCATGCGACTAACTGAAGATGCCGGCCACATTTTCATTGCCTATCATAACTAATGCCAGCACTAAAGCCTTTTATTGTCACCAACCACAGGGGAAAGTCTTAATAAATAATGGAGTCAAAGGTCTCGGTTACTTGCCCTGGATCTATCTGTATGCACACTCAGTCTTCATTCCTGTTTGCAGGGTCTTAATGCAGGTATAAGTTACACTCAGTCCAAGGTACCTGTTATTGTCAGAGGACATGGAGAAAAACACTTCCCACACATGCTTTAGTAGTATTTCCAGAGACCTAACTCCCGTTTAGTCTTTCTGCTGCTCCCTGCTGTAACCACCTCAGAGAGAGGACACTGCACCCTTCACAGTCTTCACAGTCTTTCCTGTGGAGGACTTAAGCTTTATACAGATGTTTCATCTACCCTTCACTCTGACCTTAAACTGCCATCCAATCTGGATAGGTTAGGGCTGCAGAACCAAAAACATTCTGAAGGTTTACAGTTTTGTGTGGACTTAGAAATGAGGGCTGCAAAAGATATTGAGGCTTTGCCACGTCTCCCATTCAGAACATGTCAATGGTTTCCAGCATCACTGTGATTTCACTGCTCGTCTAGAGCTGGAAGAGGACCAGAGTCCAGATTTCATACCAATCACCTGTTGCTTCTGTTGATGATACACTGACAGTGCAAAAATATCCTAGGTCCAAACATGTGAGGTAGCTACCAGCTCTGAATGTGTCAATATTGTCACAAAGTCCATGATATCAGATTTATTCCCTGCTTTGCTCCATCCTGTGAGTACCAGACCAGACCAGCTCTGCTCTGTGCCACCTCACGATGCGTTTGTCCCCTCACCCCAGTACCTTTCCTCACCACTCTAAAGAAGGAGATAGATTAGCATTGGACACAGCTCTTCCCCCCACTTCCTGATTCACAAAATTTACCCCACCCCAGTGAAATGCTGGAGCAGACCTGCTGTGTATGTTAGGTCAGTTGGTCCCAGGAGGAGAACATGTGGGGAAGAGAAGAATCTGGGCAAGGTAAGGAGAAAAACATGGACTGGGAGGTAGTCTTTGTGCTGTAACTTTCACAGTAGCATACATTTCCTTCAGGACAGGTCTTGACTGCCTGAGCCATACAGATTTACTATGGGGCAGTAGACCCTCACCCCATTCAGAACCTTCCAACACCCTACAGAACCCTTTGCCTAAAGGTTTACTGTGATCCCTGACATTGTCAAGAGTCTTTTCAGGTATTGTTATCTGGAAAGACTTGAGTAATACTGCACATCACTTACAATTCTTTCATTATTATCAGATTGCACATTTGGTATTACCTTGGCCCCCTGACTACTATGCTCATTATGCCAAATGGCTTCTTTTTGAAAAGTTCGCTGTGGCATTCAGCTGCACTAGCTGCACTATCTCTTGTGGTCTGAAAGAATCTGGACTGTGTTACTTGTCATCAGAAATGTATCCAGGATTTTCTAGGATTTGAGAAAGTTTGAATTTGAGAATCAGGTTTTGCCCGTTAGAGTGATCCCTAGGTGCCAAAGGCAAAGTCTGAGTTTAGAGCTGCTGCTCTTCAAAGTTTGGCAGTATTTAAAGTGGATGTTTCAGGCCTAACTCTACTTGTTATATTTCCCAAAGCTTTCCTGCCGTTGTACATTCTGTGCTATAATAACCAATGCTCTAGCACTCGACTGCACTACTTGTAATGCTCCCGGTGCTACTTGACTCTGCTACTAAAAATGCACCTGATGATAATGCCACTTGCCCACTACTTCCTAATGCACCACTGGTTGGCTCATTACTGGATGCCTGGAGGCAAAGTGAACTGTCCCAGACCTTCCCTCCATGCTGGCAAAGATAAGGGTAGCATAATAAATACCACTCAGCCATTCAATTTCCCAGTTCCACTGAGTTCACGCATTTGGAATAGGTTGTAAATTCTCTTGAACACAATCACCCATAGATTATCACTGATGCACACACACTGAACTTTGTGCTCTTTATTTCAAAACAAGCACTGTCTTCAGCAAAGCAGCTCAGCTCAGCTGCTTTCCAGTCTTCATGTGCAATAGATTGTATCTTTAACAAATTATTAATGTTCCTATTACAAACTGATTTGATTTATATTTTTGCTGCTAGCAATGGTCTAATTATTTTCGTATTACTGTGTGGTCATAATGATAATTGTCCTCAATTTACACACTGACTAAGCATTTACTTTCACAGATTTGGAGATTGTGAGATTACTGATGAGAAAAAGCAGAGAACGTAGAAGTTTAATATAATTAGTTGTAAGGGGAATCTCTAATAAGGAACCATAAAAACTCAATTTTCATTGAAAGGATCATTTTACATTGTATGGCTTTTGTGTTGGTTTGTGTGGTTTTTCATTTGTTTGTTCCCCCCGCCCAGGAGCAGAACAAGCTGATCTTACTGTCACAGATATTTTATTTGATCAGTCTATTTATATGTCCTTTGCAGGTTTTTGTTTTTAACATCTTATGGAGGACTATGACATGAGAGATAATATGTAGAGGTTAATGCATTTTATTAAGGACTGGGACCTAACTGTTCTGTACATTTTATGATAGTTAAGGAAGGACAAGAAATCCTGGCCCTGCCATCTTCAACAGAGCCAGGATTTTGCCTTTGGCTTGGCAAGATACACATATGTGTATAAAGCATCCACCAGGGAGAAAGGGGGGGATAAGATAACAACAAAATAAACAAATTATCACACAAGAAGTCTGAGCTCGCTAACAGCTTGTCCATTGTCTGTAAGCCCTGTAGGTTTCACAGGGGAGGCACATTGTAAATAGTGATTTGACAGTAATTACGTGGATTTGTGAAGGAATGTTTGCCATGCATATTGAAGGTGGCAAGTTAAAGCCTGAGCTCATCACCCTAAGGTCTTTTTATAGTTAATAGAGAGACACAAACATCTGCAAAGAGCAATTCATCTGTTTTTTGCTAGATTTCTGTCTGAGGTTGAGTACCAGCCGGAAGGTGTCTACTGCTCTCCGTTAACTCTAAGGGAAGCACGAGACAGACTGTACTTAGACAACTAAATTTTAGATGCCTAATTTAGGCAAGATCAATCCCACCCATGGAGGGATTATATTACCCACCTTCACTCATAAAATAGGGCAAAAGACAATGAAAGGAAGTGCTTTTTTGAATAGTTTCCAAGCAAAACACAATCATACTACTGGAGATTTGAAAGTTTCAGCTCACTGTTCTGTCCCCATAAGATGGAATTACAAAGGAAAAAAAAATTGCTTTTATGGAAATGATTATTCATTCTGTACAAGAAGAGTATTATTTCTACTACATTATACCTACAGAAGAACCTGAAATCATGCATGGTTATGAACATTGTGCAGAAAAATATTCAAAATATTTGTGTAGTAAATCCAGCATTTTGTGCTTATTCTAACAGGTTTTGAACATTTTTAATAGGTTGTCTTATGTTCACCTGTAAATTCATAATGGTAGATTTTCAAAACCACAGATTTTCATCATGTGACATCAGAACCACAGTATTTAGGAAAACAGTGTAGTCTATGAAGGAGCAAGTAGTTGTTGTAACACAAGTAACTCCATTAATTAGAAACCTAGTTTGACAAGTTATAACCCTTCTTCTTAATTTTAATTCTACCTGGTGGATGTGTAGGAATGTGTTATTAATGCTGATATTCTGAAATGCCACTTAGGTCTTGTGTAATCAAAGAACTGTATTCTCTCAGAACACAAAGGAACCCCTAGTGTGAATTTGTAATTAACATGCTGAAGGGGATGTTTCCACCCATGTACTGAACGCAGTTGTTGGGGCTAATAAACAAGCACAATGGATTCATCCTTTCAACATGATCAAAGAATACATAAAGATACAGGCACAGGTAATTTTGGGAAGTGTGGAGACATTGCTTAGCATAAGCTTATATCAGAAGAAAGATGTTAGATCTGTGTTTTTGGATATGAATAATTTCCAGAAGAGATACAAAAACATCTTGCCTAGACTAGCAGCAAGATGCACCGTGTAGCATTAGACAAAAGATAAGGCAGCACCTTTGGTACAAGTGAAACCCTGCACCACTCTATACCCATGCCTGTATTGGAAAGATTGGGAAGACTCCTGAACTAACAGGACTATTTATAGCTAACACAAAGCTTTTAAGAAGAGAGAATATCTTTTATCAGACCAACAAAACAGACAGCTTTCCAGGCACAATAGTCTTTCTTCAGGTCACTTCAGGCTCGTGAGTCTATCTGTTGTTTGGTGGTTTGTTTTTTTTTAAAGTGTATCAGTTGGTAATAAAAGTTATTGCCTCCATACAAAAATTGCTTTGCTTGTGCCCTTAGGACATCATGGTTACTATATATGCCACCCTAATGGCTGCCTTAAGCAAACTGACTAAAGGCATAACTTGCCATGTCTTAGTTATGTTCCTGTAAAATTTAAGTCGAGCACAAAAATCACTGAAGTTTTTATCAGGAGGTGAACCATGGCCAGGGGGTGGCCTCATTTAGCTATCTCACAGTAAGAATACTGTAAAGATACAAGAGTCTTATCTTGCCTGTTAGATTTGAGAGTAGGGTGGCTACTCTAGTTAGCAGATATCCTGCTGACAGAAATACCCACCATTTTTCAATGAAGATACAGTCCAAAAGTGCTGATGTGAAGCAGCACCTATTCATAACAGCCTGTTGCGTTGTTATAATCTCTCCAAGAGGAAAAAGTCTTGTATTTATAGGATATTTACTATAGGTTAGATTACTGCTTAATAATCAGTGTTTAAGATTCAGTCTAGGAACAAAATCATATTTAGGCATATTTAGACATGTATGAGTAACCGTACCATTATGCTTTCTGGTTATTTTTAATCTTTCTCCTATGGATACTTGTCTATTGCCAACATTTGTAGAAAAAGAAATTCTAGACTAAAAAAAATGCAGTTTATTCCCTTACAATAGCAAGCCAAAAATATTCCAGAAGTCATATTCAGTATGTTAACTGTTGACGCTTGTGCCAGGGTCTAAGGATATGAACTCTCTTTAAAATATCTACTAGTTATCAAAATAAGAAATCTATAACATAACGCATACTGGAAATAGGGAAGGCTGATAAATTCTGCTCTTAGCTGAACAGTCAGCAAAGGCCTGAAAAGTAAAAAAGTATTTGAAAACCTAAATAAACAGAAGTCTTATCTATCTATCTATCTATCTATCTATCTATCTATCTATCTCCCAGCAAGCTAGCTAGATAGTGTCTTAGGGGTTTTTTTTTTCAGTGTAGAGCCTATTATCACAGAATCTAAACACCTAACCCTCTAAACAACATGCAAACTGAAGAAGCTGACAAAATACTTGCCTGGAACATTGTAAATCTTGCTATTTTGTGCTATGTTTGCACAGCTCATGCATGAATGCTCTCCCCATATTACTGAGATTTTGTTTGTTAAGATAGTGAGGATAAATGAGGAAATATATATTTTGTGACTTGAACTGAAAGTGCAGAAATATTTCCAGTGTTGCACACTGAAATTTATTTTTTAACATAAAGGTTTATGGTAATGAAGAGGAGTTCATGGACATTCCTTTCTCTGTTTTCCAAATCTTATTTTATTTATTAATAATTTTAAAATGTCACAAAGCCTCAGTTTGCTACATGTGACGTTACTTCTTCTGAAAAGAAAATCATGTGGATTGTTAAATTATCAATTCAATTGGTTTATCTTTGAAACTAAAGAGACCAGAAAGCAAAGAGGAGCCTTGGGGAATTCATAGTAAATCTAATCAGATACAAAAGCATTTGTAATTCTCTGTGCATCTTCATGTTATTTTTCTTTGTGGTAACTGTATTTTCAGGAAGATGGTTGTGGTACACTATTGCAAAACTAGGAACAGTCATTCCTTATTCTCTAATAGGGAATACTATATATGTAGATATACTCTCTATATATACTGTTCTCACTTTCTGAACAATATTCATTGCTTGTTTTGGAGGATCCCATAATGGCCTTTCTTAAGCAGAACTCACTCTGGAAGTCGTATTCAGCTCCTGAAATTAAATGCAAAAGATGGAGCACAATACTATAAAGGCCACTACTCTAACTTTGAACACCTCCAAATTCTGTATGTTTTCAGTTTGGGAGTCTATATCTACTGCATAGGCTCTGGCTGGTGGATGCCGCATGCTGCCAGAAGTGCCGTGGTGCTCGGCTCCTCCACGCTCAGGCTGTGAGGTTTAAATACCCACCACCTCTTTTTTTTCTTACTGCTCTCTGGCCCTCTCTCAGGCTTCAGCAGTTATGTACCTCAGAGTCAACTTCACACCAGTGGAGAAGAGGAATCTTCTTTGAACAGTTTTGCCATCTGTGAGATCCATTTATAAGTCATTTGCCTCTGCTGTTCTAAACCCATCAGCAGTTATGCACATGGATAATTTTATGGACTGAGCTAGGTCCTTGAATGGGTAGAGGCATACTCTGACAGTCAGGCTACGTAAGTGCCAAGCTGTTTGCAGCAAGAAGGCTTTAGCCTTTAAGATTTTCTGGCAGGGACTATGTATTAGGGATGTTTTTTACAGCTCCTAGCACATGTCCTCCATTTTATTGAACACCCTTCTTGCCCCACTTCATAAATGTTCACCTGGCACAGGGATGGATACGCCTCACTCAGGAGAGAAGTGAGTTTGGCACCAGGAGTGTTTGGATTATGGACCACCTAATGAGCAGAGGTGCAATTAGAACAAATTCAGAAATTGTGGGTGAACACACGGAAAGTGAAAGAGTTGGAGAATTCTTGTTTGGCCCTGTTGTTATTCATGGGCAGAGAGTAAAGATCTGTGTCTGTGACAATTGCACTGGTGTTTAGAAGCAAGGCAAGTGTTTTTAAAATGAAGATTAAAAAATGGCATTGCCTGTTCATAATATCATATCAATTCTACCTAGTTTTTTATGGTATATGTAAATTATGTTTTGGATTTGATATAATCTACAAAAATATGATTAAAATGCTTTTCTCTGTTTATTTCATTCTATCATCCACGATAAAATGACATCCCTGAATTGAAAAGCTACATTCATTAATAAATAGTCACATATTTTCAATAACTGCTTTGGAAAAGATGGGTTTTATCCAAACAGCAAAGTAAAAGCTTCAGCAGAGTTTAATTTCTCTGCAGATGGGAAAGAAATCTTTGGAGTTTGCAGTCTTCACTCAGCGCATGCTATTTCCACACAGCTGTGTTACCTCCTACAAAGCTTCACTCTCAGGACCTGCCTTTTGTCAGTTATTCTCCACTCTGCGTTTATCTTCCCTTTCTGTACTGACAGCACAGGGCTAGATCACCCCCTTCAGAGGCAAACCCCACATCTATAGGATGAATCTCTAGCTGGGGTCACCCTATACAGTGCTCCCAGCATCTCTTCAGGCACCACTATGCATGCCAGGGTCTATATTATTGTGTCTGCCTGTTTGTGCCTGCCTGCTTGTAGGACTGGAGGTAGGGCAGGCTCCAGGGAAAAGATAATGCAGCTTCAGTTTGCTGTTTCCTAGGAGATTCAGTCAAAAGCAATAAGGGTGGCTGAGCCTGTTTGGAAATCCTGGTCCCTCACTGAACCAGCAAGACCTGCTCACACACAGATCACCCTTCGAAAGCCCAGCACTGCTGGGGCTGCTTTTGTGGGAAATCTTGCTACTCAGCGTGGCCTGCTGAGACAACCGAGCTTCATGGGCTTGGACCAGAGGACCACTCAGAAGAGAGGATGGCACACAAAGTCTGGAAGAATCTGGAAGCAGTGGCTCTAGCTTTTGGTAGAGCTACAATGCACAGCTAGAGCAAAATTGTACTTGGTGTGTCTAAGAAAGGGATTAGAAATGGCCCAATAAAACCCAGTAATCTTACATTAGTTGTATATGAAGCTTAAGTACAACTTTTGAATGATATTTAAATATATGGAGTTGAATGAAAAAGGGAGTACAATGGCCCGTGAATTAGCAAGTGGAATGCGTCTGACTGAACTTTGGTAACTGAGCTTGTCTGAAGAGATTAATTTAGCACTTAATCTACTTGGATTCAATGCACATGGAAAACTATTACATACTTGGAATAAAAGGTGGATTAGCACAAGATCACAGTGTGGGAACTACAAAAATTTGTGCTAAAAGAAAGAAAGAGTTGTTGGCTGTAACTCCTCAAGAATCAGTATCAGATCCAATGCTATGGAAAATATCAGCAATATCTTGTGCACAAAATATAGGAATGCATTAATAAATTTTTTCAAGAAATACAACTGTAACAGACGTTAACAATATGGAAGATGATCAGAATATCCCATGGAAAGAAATGGATAGGCCTGAGAACTGGGACAACGTATGTGATTTAATTAGTTTGAAATGCGAGGTAATGAACATAGGGAGCAATGAGAATTTCTTCAATCAGAACTTCTGCAACCATCCTAAGGCCCACTGGTTGAAACAGGAAGACTTAGGGGTATTAGTCAGTCAAAGAATTATTATGTACCACCTAGGTGCATGTAGCAGTAAAAAATGGAAATACAATTCTCAGGTGTATCCAGTGAGACTTTTACAAAATGAAAGCATTAAGTATTAATTATAAGTTGCACTGGTGAGACATTATCTGGTATAGAGTTTAGAATTCCAGTCATAAAAACTCAACAAGTTAAACTCCTAATGGAGCAGGTGGAGAGAGGAAAAGAGTTAATAGTACTGCTATAGGAACAGAAAGCCTATTTTGTGGCCAAATTTTATCAGTTTGTTTAACATAACAAAATAAAAACCAAGAGTACTTTTGGTCTATTTGTATAAAGATATGATAAAAGTAAATGGAAAAGAAAAAGAAGGCCCATTAAAGCTAAGGGACAATTTTGACATAAATAGGACATAATAAATGTGGCATAGAAATTGGAAAAAAGAGTTCTAGAAAAATCTTATAATAGAAGTAGTGGTGGCAAGAAACTGAATTGGTTTCAATGCATAACGTTTTCAGTGAAAGGGATTTGATAATGTGATTGATTATGATGAAGGAGAGCTGGTGTCAGTGACGCAGAAATATCCCAAAGCAAGGGACCTCATGTTGGAGCTGAGAAAATGAAGCCAAAAAAGAACGAAGACCCCAATTTTAAAAAGACCTACATTGTCTTTATGCATATAGACCTAATCTGTTGAAATCAAAGTAACATTTAACTGTAAGGACCAGCAAACAATGTGCAACAATGAAACTGAAACCAGCAAAAGATTAAGCAATAGAAAGGAAAAAAAAACTAAAGAAATTTTTCAATGGAAAATAGCCACTCTAGTTTACTATGTGCATATCAGTGATACGTATGAATGTATACCTATATATAGACATCTATCTATACTGATCTATCTACTAGTTAATCAGTATCTATACAGTTAATCAGTATACTGATCTATCTAGTTAATTGTCAGGGCCCCATGGGAATCACTCCCCATCCTGGGGGCTGGCTACCTGGGCTGAGGGCCAGCTTGCAGTGTGACTGTCTATCCATGTCCCTGCTTTGCTGGCCTGGCTGGGACACCGCAGGACTGCGCCCTTGCCGGGGAGGACACTGCCCCTGCCTGCCTTGCCACCACCCAACCTCCTGGATCCCATTCCCCTGCGGAGCAGCCCTGACTTTACCAACCCCAACACTAAACTACTTTCATGATCTGGTATTACTTCTTTGAGAGGGAAGATTTTTCTGCCTGGGGACCTGGGAAGAGTTTGCCATTGTTCCTTTCTAACCCATAAATCCAGGTTTGCTCACAGCGTTGAGGAGCAGGAGGAGGGTAGTTTAGCAAGGAGTCTGGGTCTGGGTGGGATGTGCAGAGAAGCCTGGCAGCTGGGAAGCACTCTGGAGCTCTCTTTTTGGCAGCTGCCTGCAAGCCCAATACTTGATTTCTTCTGTCAATACCAACCTGGAAAATATCTAAGCAAATGAAATCCAGACAGTTTCTTCTGAGCATGCAACTGAACTGGATAGGAACACTGAAGACACAAGTGCTTCACAACACACTATGCTAAAGCTCTCCCTGACATCCAGAAGTGCTGAAAACCTAGTCCTAGTGCTGATGAAGTGCTGGTGGATACAGCAGGGTTAGCAGAGAACACTGCAATTCCTGTACAGTCCCAGGAGCTGCAAAGGCACGCGTCCTGGGCATTTTAAATTTTGTTTTGGATATTCCACAGAGCTCTATTTGGTACAGACTCCCCTGCAGTAGCACTCTTATTTCAGCAAAAGCAGTACAGAAATGATTCGCATTCCTAGGTAATTTCCCTCTGTGCTGCTGCACAGAGGAAGGAAAGGGAGTTCATTTTCCTTTGCAGTTACCAACATTTGAGACCAACCAACTTAAAGCAAAGATTTTTTTTTTCTTCTTCTCTTTCTCTCTTTCCCCTCCTGGGGTGCAAAAAAGAAATTGTATTTGTGAAAATAGACAGCGTGTTGCTATAACACTTAGCCAGTCCCAAGCATTTTCTCAGACTGCTTTTTTCCCCCTGAAGATCTACAACACTGTTCTGGTGTATTAGAGACCCCCCCAGAATTCCTGTATGTGGACTACATTAATGAGTTCCATGTAGACCATAGAATATTCTAAGTATGCAGGAAAGGTTTTAATGCATTCTCCAAAAGCAAAGTTTCTTCTTAATAGAAAGTGTCTGAGTTCTCAGCAAAGTAACTTTTACAGTTCAACATGTTTCATTTTTCTGAATTCATAGTTATTAGCATCTGTGTGTGTTTTGTTGTTTTTACTTGAATGCACTGATCATATGTTAGTATTTGATTTATGTTAATGAAGACAGTAATTGGATGATAACAAAAGAGAGAAAGAGGAACCAACATAAAAAGAAAAATGCTGCAGGGGGAGCAAAAGACCAAGAGGGTTGGATCCATTTCCTGTTAAGGTCTTCAGGAGTGGTTTTACTGATTTCACTGAGCTTTAGCTCTTGTCCTTAGTGAAAAAAAGAGAGTGAGGTTCATTAACAGCTGTTATTAAATAAAAATTATTACAAAAAAAAGTACAACTCCGACCTTCCAGAGAGCTATGTGGAAAGAGAAAACAGGAATTACTTGAAGGTTGTTGTTGTTTTTTTTAAATGCAAATACTTTGAAACTGAAGCTCTTTTTTCCTCAGAATTGCAGGAATGACTGTGTTGGAGAGAGTTTCTCAGTTTCTTTACTGGGGTCAGAATAAGAGAGGACCACATGGACTGAGGGAAGGACTCAAAGTCCTTTCTCTGCCTCATGCACCTAATTTCATAGTTAGCATGTTCCCTGACACATTGCTTTGTTGAGAACATGGGCCAAGGCATGACCTGGAGCAGACCCGAATGCGCAGCACAGATGAAGCATTGCGTTCGGAGAAAGAGGAGTTAGCTGTGGGGACACCAGCTTTGCCTTGCCACTTCCCCTTATGGCCAGAGAACAGACACTTTGACTCATTTTATACACTAGTATAGACATGCCCTATGAGTCCTGAAAACTAAATGCTTTACCCCTGTGATGACTTTTCTGCATTCTTACTACCAAAATTCATGCCTGTTTTTAAATTGGCATAACACTAATGATGCCAACACAGCAAACGCTTTGCCAGGACTGCTCAGAGTAGTCTCCCCTGACATAACACTGATTATTTATTTTGAAACATCTTCAACATCACTTCTTCTGTCTTCTGTTATGTCAGCACTTACAGAGTGTCATTTTTCTAATAAATTAATTTGTTATTTTGAATTCACAGAAGTAAAATATGAATGGGGTAGAATGAAGCAGACAAGCAAACAAACAAAGAAGGATGAAAAATGTAGAAAACTGTTTAGGAATACATACTAAAGTCAGTGGATTTTAAAATATCCTCTTGCTTGTAGTGTTACTTGAAAAGCAGTGACAACCCTAACCTCTCAACAAATACAGGGCAATTCATGCTATACAATAACTGTGGACTTTTGATATCTTCTATATCCATGGGTGGAGAGGGGCATCTGCATGATGTAGATTTTCAGGAGTGTGGAGAGAGGGACTCTGATCTGAGACCCCTCTCATATTACATGATGATACATCCTAATGTAGAGAGGGTAACTACTTGGCTTTTGGCTTGAGACTTACAACATGAAGACCTCAGAGCTAAGGATTCCTTCTGGCTTTACAGTAATTTTCCCTCTGTCTTGCTATACAGCATCCACAGCTATACACACACCTTTGATTAAGTCAGAAGTGGACATCAAGTGCAAGGCAGAAAAAAGCATGCATTATCGCACAGCTTTTGGATTTAACTTGAAATTCACCATGCAAGAACCTCTGCAACTCTTAACTCCAACAGCTGTTCTATTTTGAGAATGTAGGTACACACTGATACGATGTTGGCCATTACCCCTAATTTAGATTGCAGATGTCAAGACAATATGTTTGTAGGTGGAGCAAGAATGAAAGAAAAAGAGGTGTGGGTGGGCTACCAGATAGGTGATACCTGATTTATTTATTAAATGCAGAAATAATGAATACTGTTGCTTCTATGCTGTGTTGTACACTCTGTATTTTAGAATTAAGCTGTAAGGATCGGCTACCTTAATATCATAGCCAGCTAGGTAGCAAATTTTGTAGGACTTCTCAACGATGCTCACTATGTCCACATTTCAGCAGTCCGCTCCCATTCAACAGAACTCTTAAGAAGGTGAAAGGTGCCAGGCACCTACTTTGGTCTCATTGACTTCATCCCTATTCCTCAAAGCCCTGGCCTTAGGTAGATATGTATGCTCTGCAGTTCTGTAAGGCGATGATCCAGCGCGCTGCTGGGCCATGTGACCTTGTCTCCCACCGGACTCAGGGGTCCTGTACATACAGCAAGGCACTAATGCCCATGAGTAGTCTGATTACAGAGAAGTGCACGCACTACGGATTTAGCCGGATTGAGCCCCTTGACTCTCTACCCGAGAGTACCAGGTCCCTTGGGGGACTCAGCCCTGAAGGCTTTGAGTTGTTGATATTCATGCTGGCTTACACTGGCCATGCTGGGGAAGGAAGGCTAAGGGCTTCAGCACATCATGGTCCTAGAAGAAAGAACTGTCTATAGTCTATTCCCAGCAAAGGGAATAACACTGTAGAAAGGTTATAAAGCTGCCCTCCTCTTGCAGAAGTTAAAGTGACAGCCGTTCAATCCAGCTCAGCCAAGTGTTCTCAGGTCCCATTTCAAGGGAAAATGACAACAATAAATTGAACAAAGCAGGTGGGCTGGTGAGAGAGAACAATGGTAGAAACAACATGCAACGGGGCAGAGCGGTCCTGCAGCTGTCTCTGCTTTGTCTCCTTTTTCCATCGGTCCCACTTGAGGAAGGACACGAATTAGCACTCAGGAGAGGTAGCAAAGGCTGAGCATTATTTTGCAGAAATGTTTTTAATCTCCTTTCTCTCTCTTTTTCTTTTTTTTTCATTTTTATTGATGCCAGCCTCAAATTCTCAATGATTTTTTAATATATGAAGAAAATAAGCAAAGCATTTGCACTCATGTCAATCTAAATGAAAGCCATTTCTTTGGATTTTTTTTTAGCTTTTTGCAAGTATTATTTTATCGTTTCGTTTCTCTTTTAATCCCCCTTTGTTTCATTTGGCAGCCGCAACAATAGTTTCTAGCCTCTGGCAAGGAAAACAGATGAGCAAATATTCTCTGTCTTGGAAGTTAAATGCATCGCCCCAGCGACAGGCCTATCCAGCTTTCCAGCTACCATGAATCCTGAGACTACTCTTAAATTGGTAAGTCAGCAGCCATGCCAGCACAACGTGTTGCCAGAATTGTTCAATCAGGCCAGTCTATATTGATTTATTTTTAAATGTATTCAGCATCAGTTCCTCTGTTTTCTGTCAGTTAGCTATACTGTCACAGGCTTTGATTCACCACCCCTTCTACTGCAAATCCTATGAACGCATTATCAAGCAGCCAGTGCACCTCGGATTTGAAGCTGACAATACAGGATCAATGTCCCAGGGGTTCAACCCTGAATTTCAATAATTCAATTAAATTCTTTGGATACTGCTTTCAGCCAGAACATCGATTCCACATTGCTTGCACGTTCACGTACGAGGCATCCTCCACAGTGAACATGCGTATAGTCCCCTTGTCGGTGTATAACGAAGGGAAAGGAGAAGATATTGAACTGGAGGAAAGATAATCAAGCATTGAACCTGCTGAGCCTATTATGTGAAAAACTGTTCAGAAGGATGCTGCAGCAGCTGAAGTCACTGGAGAATATTGTATGTAAAATTGGGGTTCTATTAAAAATGTATAAACATATCCAGGATTAGGTTTTAAAGCTATTGCTACAGGTATGAAATGAGCTTAACTGAGGACTCCTGGGTTCCCTCTAGACTCATTTACAACTAACCGAGGGAAAAAATAAACTCTTTTATTGCTTGAATAATTCTATGCTACCTATAACAGTAGTTAATAGTTAATAAGGATTTATGCCTCTCATAACTGAAAGGTGTATCTAGTTTCAGCAAGTGGGAAGGCTTATATTACAGATACTAGTAATTCATCGCCCATTACTTTGTTCACAAACAATATAGGAAGAAAGAAGGAGAAAGAAAGAGTCTGTGCAAACAAGTGTATGTGAAACCGCAGTTTATTGCCACATAGAAAGATTCTTTAAAGAATGCCCCAACTTCCAGGCCCAACCCCAAATGTCTCTGGAGCTGTTTCTTTGGATGCAGAATTCTACAATTGCATGGTGCCCTCAGTGAACAGTTACTCATGCTGGGTGTAAATGTAACAGCCTCCCTCCCATCCAACAGCAGCTGCAAATCTATAACTGCAGGATGTGCCGAGTAGTGATAAACACTCCTCCTCAGTCTGCAGCAGGAAGCTCCTTGGGACCCTCGTTACCTCTTGGTGGGTGTTTGCACAACGCCCAGAATGAGAAGTTATGGGTTTATTTTAAGAAATAGCTTCAGCCCTTGCTGTAATGGAAGAAGGTAAAATAGAAGTAATTGATAGTAATAACAACTGTGGAATCAACTGCCCAGACAACAGAAAGATTGGCATGGCTAGAGGGCCATGTTTAGAAGAGGACATTTGTCCTTATGGTCTGATTCTCAGGTCATTTTTCATTGACCACTAAGGGACAAGTCATCCCCTTCTTAACAACTTTACTGGGACTTCAATTAAGAAAAATTCCAATTGTTTCTAATTAAGCATTGTGGTTATTGAACTTTTAAGCAAAACATCAAATAAGGTTCTGTGACAAATGGTCCATGTAAGACATAGCATAATAATACCACGGAAAGTAAGTATTTATAGGCCTTTCAATAGCAATACTTGCCCTAGTATAACCAGCAACAATGTAACAAAAGAGCGCTGTAGTTTTAAAAGGAGAAAACTTTTTTTTTTTTTTTATAAACTACAGCTTTTTCAATTCCATAGGTTAGATTCCTGTATGACTGTTCTGGTTCTTATTCATTTATTTGTTATAGTAGCAGCCAGAGACCCATTCTGAATTGAGGTACTGTGCAAACACTTAGAAAAACACAAAAATTATTTTTACAAAACATGAGTGAGGATCAATGAAATTTGAAAAGGATAGAGCTTGGAGTAAATACTGTTATGAGATGGGTAAAACCATTTACACATACAACAAATGAACACATTGGGCAAGAACTGACTGGGCAATAGTCTCAGCTTAAAATGTTATGAACATGGTGAAGGGGAGGAGGATAAATAGATGGCTCTTGTGTTCTTTTCAAAAGAAAAACAATTTTGTATTTATTTTTCAAAAATGCTCTCTGCTTTCTACCTAGGAAAAGTAGTCACATTTCTTTTTAAAAAGCTTTATTCCTTTTATTGACATCTTCTCAAACCACAGTGAAATTTTCATTGACAATATCTCCAGGGACACTATTTTAATATCTTTTGACAGTGAGGACCTGCCCTCTGACTAACTGGGTCATTGAGGGTAAGTCTCCCTTTTATACCATCATTCACCATACAGGTCTTTTTTATTTCAATCATTAGTTCACTGGTGCAGGGACTTTTTTAAATTTGTGTAGGTAAAGTTAGAACATGTGTCTCTCTTCTTATTTGTGTCCCACAAACTGAATTGTAATGTTAATGCTAATAATAATACTTGTATAAGATTTCAGGATCAGTATATAAGTGCAGTGATGGTTCATTATACAAATATGCTTGTGACACAGACTGTTGTCCTTTGTGGCTGAAGCAGAGATCATCCAATTAATTTGTTCTCGAAAGACAAGCTGGTTTTAAAACAGGGTCTAGCACAAAGAGGAAAGGACAGTTTTTTTATTAACTTTCTCCCTTGTCTCAAGACATATTTATTGCTTTCTGCTCAAGCAGAAATAATAAAAGCCTAAGAGTACGACCACTTGCATGAAAAATCTTTCAGCTCTTGTGCATGTAAATAGATTGGACTTTTGATTGAAAATACTCTATGCATTTCTTAAGGCTGAAACTTTAAGGACTTATAAAATGCCTAATTTGGAAAGATAACAGTATGTGCAAAAGAGTGACTTTCATAATACATGGCAGCAACATTATTAATTAAAGAGGAGGACACTGCAAGGATATGTCAAAGCAAAATAACCTTCAGCTAGCAGAAACAGACTGGGCTATAGGTCAATTTTATTACATTATAGAGGCAGACACTGTTTTTCACATTGTGTTGCCAGAGGTACCGGTGAGATACCCAAGACAGGTTTTTGCTAAAAAGAGAGACCACATAGAAAGCCTCAGTAGTGACATATAGAAATTATGTGATGGAACAGGGATGTTTTCTCTTCCTCCATCTATAAAGACTCTTGCCAGTGGTGGCCTTTATATATCTCTGAAATAAAAGTTGAACACAGCAAAATGGAGTAAATTCACCATTTAAAAGGGTTAATGTGCATTTACTCAGGCACCAAGGGACAACCACGTATTGGCAATTGCTCTGCTGGGAGACCTGTGAGTTGTGTTGCAGGCTTACAGTCACGGCAGCCACTCCCTTTCTGGGTGCTGAATGCATACTCCTACTGGGCTGAAAACCTCCAGGAGGATGCTGTTAACGAAAGAGACTTTTCTCGGTCCTGAAAATAAAGACAGATTTATCTGAGTGTCTGGCAGAAAGTTCTTGCCCTCCAGATTATGACACTAATAGTCATTAGCAGGTTTAAAAATCTTTATATACGCTAGCAAGGTAGGATGTACCAGTCACCTCAGGATATACCGAGCCAGAAGTTGGGGCAGTATTCTCAAACTTATTTTTGCACTGGGAGGTGGGGTCATGCTCAGAGAGTTTTACTGTCTGTCTAAAACACCTGCCTTGAGAAGTATTTGTCCAGTTATGAGCAAACTGGTTTCTCTAAGACTCATGGTCCTCCTTGACCTTTATATATTGCAACTATAAACAGGACAGATCTTCACCTGGCTTTATTTGTCATGGCTATGCTGATGTTCAAATACTTTGAAAATTTGCACCAGGCAGCATCTGCACTTCTATTTAGAACACACTTCTTTCGCATAAACAGGCTGTACTGAATTGTGCTGCAGTACCGACTAATAATGCAGTCCAGTCTGGAATAGTGCTAATTAGCAGCTGCTGAAAACATTGATTGGTCAATACATGGCTTTCATGGAAAGTTTATGCAAATCCACAATGCAGCCTGAAGTATGCAATGTTCTGCTGCCCAGAATATGACTTGGAGTCAGGTCATTTTCTCATTACGAGCTTTTGACCTGTATTGGGTATGTTAAATAAATATCATCAAAGATAATCCATACTGGAATAATCTTGTAGACTATTATGTGAAATTCCACGTTTTCAGTTAAGACTAGTAAGCTTTCAGAAAATGGTCTTCTTGACTTGGAGGTAATAATGGAAAAACAAAACACTAGAGCTCATTAGATTGCCTATATCTGGGCATGATACTCTGATTTAAAAACCAAAAGGAAACAAAATAACATTCCCAGAACAAGATAATGATTTAATCTGTCTGTAGCATATGAAAGTATTTACATGTTTTCACAAGCTGGAATCAGAAATGCAGCAACAGTACAGAAGTTGAGAAAAGCATCAGATACACAAACCTCTCACTTGCCTTTTTGTGATGGTGCCGCATTTGCCTGATGACTGTCCACTGGTTGAGAAGACCCGATCATCAGAAACAGCTGGTCTTTTACAGGTGGGCATTTCTACACCTGTTGTGGGGGCCACCTCAGCACCCATGCACGTGTCCTCTTGCTCAGATGAGATCAGTGCATATTGGATAAAGTGCGCAAAAGAGTAAATGCTGTACTTGCTGTGCAAAAAGTTTATCCAACCCCGCCGTAATGTGCTGTGTAGAATCAGTCCTGCACGTGATTCATTCCCCTTGTGCTCTGATCTGTGCCACTGTTGCTTTTCACTTGCACTGCTGGCTGAGGGTCATCAGCCACTGGTGACTGTTGGACATTCATTTTCTCTTTCTTCCACAGCAGCAAAGCTTGTCCAAAGCTTTACAGCAATGCATTTTCCAGCAAATGTGTCCCCTTCTCTCCTCCTGTGGCCAGGATGCGCTTAAAAACAATCCCTCTGCTGTTAGCTTTGCTTAGCACTGCAAAGATGAATACTAATGTTTTAAAAGTTTAGAAATGTTTAAATGGTTATCCTGGATGTACCTCATCAGTGTTAACATGGCAATCTTTCTTCATCTTATATCAGGAAAGGTGCTTTTCTTTTTACCTTCTTGCTTGCTTTCTTGTTTCATTTTATGCATCTTTTTTTTCTCTCTTTTTCCGTCTCTAGCAACATCTTAGATCCTTCGTGTACAGATTTTTGTGAGCATCTATTCTGACATCCTTCATGACATATAACAAAGAATGTAAGTATGCATTCCTGCATCTACAAACTTTGGTGGATTGAAGAATTTCTTTTACAAAATGTAGGGCCTTCAAGTAGCAGAGGCTCCACCATGTCGCAAAATAAATTCTTCTACCAGTTGATTGCTTTCATTGTTAAAAATCACTTATTATTAGTCTAAATTTGTCTAGTTTCATTTTCGTAGCCAGTGGAAGATGTTTTGTCATTGTTTGGTAGTCAGAAACCTTTCCCTGACATACAGAGTGATCAAACCAACTCATAACCTTTCCTATGTACATTAACAGGGCTGAGCACTAGGCTCCTAGAAAAAGTCAGATTTCCCAAGCCTCAGGTAGCTCTTTTGGGTCTTCATTGAACATTTCCAATTTGTAAAAATCCTCTTTTGCAGACCACAGATTTTTATTACTATTTTATTAACATTATTAATGGGTATATACAGTGGAATAAACAATTTGTGCTTACTCTCAGTATTATTTTGTATTTCTGATTATGACTACTGCTTGTTTTTTTACATATTCCATCATACTGGGAGCTCATGTTTGGAACATCAACTATTTATCACTTCAGAAACAGCACTTTCTCAAATACCATTCCCCCTTCCTGCAACTTGGACCTAAATTCCATTTTCACAGATGCTTGTCCTTAAATTTTGTTGTTTTAAAAGGCGTGATGCTCAGATGGTCTCATCTTGCAAGTGAACTTGATTACTCTGTAGAACTGATCTGTCCTTATCCTAATTTACCACTTCACTGATTTTGTGTAATCTACAGACCTTACCAGCAATGATATTTTCTTCCAGATCATTGATAACAGTATTGACTAGTGTGGAGCCAAGAGTAGATCATGGTGGCGTCTGACTAAAACCATTCCTATTAGAAGACAATTACCAGTTAACAATTAGCTTTGCTTTCAGCCAGTTTTAATCCATTGAATATAAACCACATTGATTTATTTTTTTTAATGGAGCCAATTTATTAATCAGAATGTGATGAACTACTAGATCAAAGTATGTACTCATAGATAACTGTCAGCCATATTTGTAATCTCAACAGGACAGTTCCTATCATAGAATCATTGAGGTTGGAAAAGACCTCTAAGATCATCGAGTCCAACCATCGACCCAATATCGATGAGATGTTTCCTACTAAGCCCTACTGATCAACATTAATGTTATTGTGATTTCTTTTTTCATCTTGCATGTACAGTGAACCTGAAACTCCACCCCTCTATTAATGTTCCCAAGTACCCCTTGGTGGGGGATAATGTGTCTACTCCAAGAAGCTGATTCTAAGTTGACATCACATCCCCCCTTGGGGGAGTTTGCAGTGATCGAGTTGTAACACAGAATACAACTTCAGGGGGGAAATAGAGTGTGAGGGGAAGTAGAAACTGGGGAAAAGGGTTACGTGACAGTGTAAGCTGTTACATGACAGCACTCTGTCTTGTGATTTTATGTTCCTTTTACTCTTTGGTGAGTTTTGGGTTTTTTTGTTGTTGTGGGTTTGCTTGTTTTTTTTTTTTTCCCTGTTAATTGCTTTCTGGTTCTCAGTGTTCTAAAACTGGGAAATCCATGACTTTTCAGGATTTTTTTCATTGCTTTTTCTAATTCTTAATAGCCCACGAGAGTAGGTACATCAGTGCACGTGAATAGCAACTAACTTGTATGGGATTATCTTTTCCTTGCTTTTTCTTGAGCTATTGTCAGCTATATCATAGAGGTTTCTTAGCTACTGTGCAGACTTTAGTGAAAACATTCAATGCTTCTGCATTGTTTTAACACCTCCCCACCCCATCACCCCCAATTAGCACTGGATATTACAGACCCCAGTAGCTCTTTTTGAGTAAACAATCTACAAGAAAACTGAATTACAGTAGTATCTTAGAAATTTACAGTAGGCTCAGTACAAACATTCAATTTTAAAGACTTTTGGCTTCCCCCACACTCTTAATAGTCTGGCCCCAAATACCACCTCAAAATGACACTTCTAGCTCAGGAAATCTGAGAGCCACAGGTTGCTGGAGGCTGAGAAAGTGTCATTGTATGCTTGACCTATTTTACTTCTTTCTATTGGCATCTGTTGCCGGCCATTGTTGGAGACGAACTGTTGGGTATTTGGTTTAACCCAGTTTGTCATTCTTGTGGTCTCCATTTCTCCAATAATTCATATATATTCTTTAGGGGTACCAGCATAGAATCATAGAATCATAGAATCATTGAGGTTGGAAAAGACCTCTAAGATCATCGAGTCCAACCGGCAACCCAACACCACCATGCCCACTAAACCATGTCCCTAAG
>NW_008795018.1:1965541-1980324 GCF_000699145.1 Aptenodytes forsteri
CCTTCTTGAAGATCGTCCAGCCTTCCTGGACCCCTTTGCCCTTCAGGACCGTCTCCCACGGGACTCTCTCAACCAACGTCCTGAACAGGCCAAAGTCCGCCCTCCGGAAGTCCATGGTTGCAGTTTTGCTGGCCCCCCTCCTTACTTCATTGAGAATTGAGAATTCTACCATTTCATGGTCGCTAAGCCCAAGACGGCCTCCGACCACCACATCTCCCACCAGGCCTTCTCTGTTAGTAAACAGCAGGTCGAGCAAGGCACCTCCCCTGGTAGGCTCACTTACCAGCTGTGTCAGGAAGTTGTCTTCCACACACTCCAGGAACCTCCTAGACTGCTTCCTCTCTGCCGTCTTGTATTTCCAGCAGACGTCCGGGAAGTTGAAGTCAAGCATATTATCTTTCTTCAGCTTTGCTGCTTAAGTTTTCAAACCCTGATCATTCAGGCTAAACACAGCAGCTGTATCACTATGGTAAATGGTGACATGATGCATATTTTCCCTTTTTCTGGTGCTACAAATGGAGTGTTCATTAAATACAGGAATATTCTGTTTATATTTTATGTTTGGGAAATCAATCTAGACTCAAATATACTCAAATTCTCTTTATGTTTCTGCCACAGAGAATAGCTATCATTTGTTCCATATGTATATTTCCAGTGAACAGCAAAGTTTCTTGGGGAAAAAAGAACAACATAAAAGCTAGAAGGAAGTAGTAGATTATATTAATTTATATTAATGGGGGGTATCATTAATCATCAGGCTTGTTAGAGTGCAACCTGAATAAAACACATGCTATAGAGTTAAAAAGGAGGAGTACTTATTATATTGCTTTTACTGTCCTTCGAAGTCTATGATTTTTTCCAGCCCAAATGACTTCTGATGGATGCATATATGAGTGCAGTGATACCCTTAGATCCAAGGCTTGAGGGCACTTCTACATGTTGCCTATTGAGACAATTTTCATGAAATTCAAGTCACCAAATGACAGACTTTGATAAGATTCAGATGAAGAAAGGCTTCAGTTTTCTTTTTTTACGGTAGTAGTAGACCTATCTAGTCACTTTCACTGTTCTTGTGCTATAGCCAGCTGAAAACTGGAGCAAATTTAGTGTAAGTTAAATGGATTTATAATTGAATAAAATAAATAATCTATCTTCTGGTTTCTATGTCACTTGATTGGAGATATCCAAAACATCAAGATATAAACACACCAAATCAAAAGAGCACATTTTAAAGGAAATGTAGCACAGCCACTGTCTCCTGAGTCCTTTGCAGTCCATGCTACTGGCTTGCAATCATACCTTTAGTACTCAGACATACTGAGGTAAGAGTGTAACATTGCAATGGATCTGTAGCTACCTAGGTGTAGACTGTGATGCAAAGAGATGCCCTAAGACTGCGATAGAAGCCAGTCATGAACTGAAATTGCTTTATCAGTAATTTTGATTGTTCCCCGTAGAGAAAGGATTATGTTACACTCGTTCTTTCCACATTTTCTCAAAATATTTGTCAGCATGCTGCTTAAGAGTCAAAACTTGTTCATTTTCTACACTTTATGTTCAAAAGCTGGAGTGGAGAACACAGCTGGAGATTCAAACCTGCATCTCATGCACACTGAAGGCAGCAGCAGAGTGATTTCTCCACAATATAAGGATGTGATTTATGTCTCTGCTCTGCTCCCTTGCACCAGTGCCCAGGCTGTGCCATGTTTTGCTCTCATGCAAATTGTAATCTATATAAAAATCTCTGTTGTCATATTGTTAACTGATCTACCAGTCTACTTCTAGCTTGGATGGTAGTAAATTAAACAATAGAAGAAGCCCATGAATGTGAAAGTTTGCACATAGGTTTATTTTCCTTCCTAGAAGCCTCATACAGAGTTAAAAGTGTGGCAGCCTGGCAGGACAAGAATTTTTAACAGTGCTTAATGAAATTAAAGCAGGTCAGACATAAACATGAGGTGGCTGTCCTGCAAATTGTTATGCACATCAATAATTATGTAATTTTATTTGAATATATGTCTGTGTGTGTATCAAACATATGAGCTGCTTCACTGAAGCCAATGTAGATCTACTTGTGTGTCTAAGGGTCGGCTCTGCAGGTCCAGGGAGAAAGAATTATGCTGTATCTTTTATTGATGGGAACTAAGAGACATCTTTGTAATCTCAAAATAGCCTTTGAAGAAAAGCAGGATGAATCACTGGCCAACACCAGATTTCTTTTTTACTTTCTCCAAAGCAGTAGGAGCAATCTTAATTTGGTGCGCTACCAGAAAGAATGTTTATAACCTGGACATAGAGGTCCTTGCCTGCTAGTGGCAAGACAGATGCTGTAAGGAGTTCCTATTCATGGTTATGAAAAGAAAGAGATATTAATTGAAAAAAGTTGTTTCTAAGTCCAATATAAAAAATCAAGAGATTCTGGTTATGCTGCAAAAGGGAACTTGATTCCCTCTTACTGATAGGGCGGTGTGTACTGCTCCCAAAAGTACGGTTTCTTTAACACTAAGCAATAATTTGGTCAAAACCCAACAATAAATCAAAAAGTTAAAAATTAATCCTCCTCAGAGTTAAGCACTCTGTCCATAAGACTTGAGTCAGAGTCTTTCTTAACATTTCTCTTTTTTTGCCTTTGGAGCATTGCTTCCTTGCTTTCATAGTAGCTCGACTTTGTCTACAAGAGCGCTAGAAACTAGTTATTTATGCAAAATACCCTATAACCTTGGACATACACATCATGCAGGGTTTCAACGCTCTCAGATCAAAATCTTAAATAAACCTGTCTCACTTTTAGGGCAAGTTTTGTCATGACAAACACTGCTTTCCTGTGGAGGTGCCTGTGCGGTTTTACTTTCCTTTTGGTTCTCAGTGTTTGCTTCCTTCCCAAAAATATAATGATGTTACATTTGTTTTGTGATCAGCTACAAAGGTGTATTATTACTGAATAGGAAGAACAATTCCTGAAATGAGAATTTGAAACTGTAAGCGGTAATGTTTGCTTTGAATTACAGTAATTCACTCGTGAAAAAAATTAGCATCTGAACTATATGCCAAATTCTGACATTCCCATTTCATAAACTAAATATTTGCCAGAAACAGCTCTAAAACTACATAAAAGCCACAAGTTAATTCTTATAAATTATAATTCTTTGTTTACTAATCCAAAGATTGTTTTACTGTTTTTATAATGTGTATCTAATACTCATTTAGGGGGCTGATCACTGACTATGTAATGCTAAAGTGTGTTTTACATTTAATAATCAGGATTGCAATCAAATCCACCAATTTAGCTTGTATTTCAAATAAGAACCCAAGTTTCTTAATGGTCAAATGCAACATTTTAAATTTTGTCAGTTCAAATACTTACTTCTTGCTGAAAGAGTTAAACTAATGCATGGCTAGAATAAAGGCTAGACAGATATTGCTTTCAGGTTTTCAGACAAAGAAAGAAAATCACAGAAGAAAATAGAGCAAATATTGCAAATGCTTAACTGAGAAATCCAAATAAACATACAGAACATCTGGGCTTAGGTTGTTTTCAGAGACAATTCTAGGACTTCAGTAGTTTCATGTGTTCACTTCGTTATTCTCTTACTCTTGAAGAGTGGTGTCACTAGTAAATGGTACCACTTTTTCCACAAAAGGCTTCTTGGGAAATCGGGACTTGTCCTTTTCCCAGTAAGGATTTGAAAAAAGTAATAATACTAAAATTTTCAGTGTTTCTATAGAGCTGCAGTCACCACTGAGCTTAACTGAAAACAAAGAAACAAAGCACCTCTGAAAATCTTAGAATCTGAAGATGGAAGCAAATCCTGAGGTATCTAAATTTCTTGGACGTTTCTGACAGTTTTAGACCATTATTTGAACACTGATAATACAGTAACAAACAAAGAGGGTTTTTGTTGTCGATTTGTTGGTTTTTTTTAAATCTACATTTATCAGCTATACTGAAAGATTTAGAAACAAGGAAGCAAACAAGTAAAGTGCCTGAAGACAGACTCCGAAGTAGTTTCCATTAACTTCAATGGGATTTGGTGGAGTTTAGCACTTCTGAAAGTCAGACTGTTTCTTAGTATGATACCATGGTTTTATGAACCTAACTTTAGGCTTGTACTTATGAAAATCTTGTCCCAGATATTAAGTTTGCATTTTAAGGTATTTCTGTAAGTTGAGGGGAAAAAAAAAAAGAAAATTAGCCAACATAGCTCTCTCGTCAGGCAGCTAGGTTAAGCAATCTTTTAAGGTTACGATGCCCTCAGAGGCAATGTATTGGCTACAGGAAAAATGTTATTTTTCCTTAACAAAGTGTCAAATATGAGAATTTAACAAACTGAAGATTTGCCAACAATTTTAGATCTTCTTGTCTTTCCATCTTCTTAGTGCAACACATTTTAGTTAACTCGAAAGGAGAATTAGGAGGCAGTGATGTTGCAAGCTTGAGATGCAGTCTAATTTCCACCATATGGTGTTTTTGTTTTTATCACCATCTTTGCAACAAAGGGTAGCAGTTCCTAACTTATTTGTTTTTATGCTAATTTTGCTTTTTTTTCCAGAAGATCTAAATGGTTGACTTAAATCCCATAAGTTTCATTACTTTTTTCCCCTTTTTTCTTTTTTTTGAGCAGCTTTCACATATTCAACATTGCATAAAATACCCATTTGTAATTATGTTTAACCTTTGTAAAGCCTCTGGGTAAAGTCTACTCATTAATCTTTAACCTGACAAGCCTTGGGGGTGGTAGAATTGGCACAGCCATGTATTAGAGGCTCAGAGACCACAGACTAGAGGTACAAAAGGGGTAATTAAGAGGTAGTATGAAAGGAAATGGAACAAAGCTAAAGGGATAGGATCATATTATGGTACATGTCAGACAGTAGTAAGGACAATGGAATGCAAATTCCTATAGACACAAATAAAAAAATAAATGAGGCAGTGCATTTTTCAAAACAAAACCAATTTAATGATCTCCTTTCTTAGTCAAGCACAGATAACCTTCACAAAATTAGATCTCAAACATTGTAATAATCATACAGCATGGACACATAGTTAGTTTTTAATAGCGTGCCCCTATTTATCTTTTGCTTGCTCGTTCTTAACAAACACGCTGTCTCACAGTAACTGTAAAAGGCACAAGTTAGTATATCTCAATATGTCTCAGCAGAAAACAACGTCACCTGGACAAGTGTCATCCTATAACTAGGAGACAAATCCTGCCCCTGGCCACCAGGCTGTGAGGAACGCCTGGCTGCTGGGCAGCTGCTTTGTGCTGATGCCAGCTCTCTATGGGCTCACAGCGCAGATGATCATCAAGGTGGCTTGGAGGGTCTGAGATGTGTGGCATCTGTGGGAAAGGAGTCAGGGCCAGGATTCAAAGCACTGGCTCTGATGAGGCTTTATGGCTTTTCCAACACCTCGGTAGGGAGCACTTTGAAATCGTGGAAGCTACTTTCTTTGCTGTTCCTAAAGGACAAAGTCCTGTCATCTTTTTGACTGTGCACTGAGACAGGTGTCTAATTTTAAGTTCATGAATTATTCCATTGACCACAGTTAGACTCTTTATTTGATTAGACACTTGCCTTAGCACCTTTCTCAGTCTGATCTCCTCTGACCAATCTCTAAAGTGGTGGCATTAAGTGGTGATTTTCCCCCAGTCCTCTGCAAAAATCCTCATCATTCGGTTGTGATATTTAGACTTGGCTCCAGGGGCTGGGTTTCCTTTAAAGAAAATTTCATTTTATGCTTCTGTAAGCCTTCAGTGTATTACTGAATAAAACAAGACTGTCATGCATTCATAAGCTGATAACATTATAACGAGTAAGTCCCACACTGGGGAAGGATGGAGTAGGATACAAAACCCAGCATTACCAACTTTTGAGTTTTTATATCCATTTTCACAACAAGTGATGATTACTTTCCTGATAGGTAAAGCTGCTTTTATCAAGAGGTTACATGAGAACCTTAGTTTTCATCAGAAAGAAAAACAAATTTTAAGAAGTGCTATCTCTGGCCTTTTTGTCTTCATAGAAGTGCAGCAGCTGTTCAGAAGATGCAGCGTGGTCTTCTGTACCTCTGCCCCTGTGCATGGAAGGAAAAGTCCCTATGATCTCCAGCATACTGGAGTTGCAGTTTTGACAGTCCTTGCTCGAGGAAGGTGAGGTAGAGGCCTATTAGAAACCAGTCTTATATCTGAATATGCATCTAAGTGACTTACAAACATTTCAAAGTGAATGTATTACAGGAATTTCATTTAAATCCCCAAGGAGGATAAAATACTTGTACTCTAAAGAGGAAAAAGTCTTAAAGGGAGTATGTCCATGCTGCACATCTCAATGTGTTCATCTAGCTAATCACGTGGGTATGGGAAAGTAGAAAAAGGTTGGGGGGAAAAAAAAATTGTAATGGTGAAAAGAATGCATCTTGATTTGTCTTTCTCAAGGGCAAATACTAGACTTGCAAATATAATTAAAGCTCCTTTTAAAAAATGCAACAGAAACATGAATTAGCTGGCAGAAGGAGACTTCACCAGTTTTGGAAGGGGTGGCATGACACAAAATGTGGAAGTGGTCAACTTTGCACATAGAGTGCATAGAAAATCTAATAAATCAGACACTCCAGTCTGAAAATGGTTGCAAAAAATAAAGGTTTAATGTTTTAGATTCAATTCTTTCTGCTTTACTGCTTGCAAGAAGCATGGCTAACTATAATAAGTGGACAGAGGCCCAAATACTACCTTTTTTGTTAACGGTCAAAATCATCTCTCTGTTCCTTAAATTAAGGTTTAGGTTTTTTTAAGGCCAGATTTTAATATTTGGAAGATCCAGATCTGAAATGCACATTAGTGAGGCACTTTTATTATGGCCAATTAATGTGAAAAAATAGAATTATAGAAAAAAAGTGGAGATATCCTGTACAGTCATTATTTTAAATTTCATTAAGGGTGTAAACCTCATATACGGAGAAGTATCCAATTCTCTTGGTTTGTATGAACTCCCAAGTTTTTTGAGTTTAGTTACATTTAAAGAGTTAAACCAGAATGAAACCAATTTAACAATGTAGAGAATCATGCCCTGGCTTTTGAAAGATCAGTGTAAATAGGAATAACCCTTCTTCTCCTTTCTTCCCTTAACCCAGCACTTTTCATTTCCTAATGAGATGAAGAACATGTGTAGGTCCTACTTGTAGGATTTGCTTATCTTTCTCTGTCCTCCAGGGCTCCCAAGAGGAACTAAATCAAATCTAATCAAACAAATTTTTACTAAATTTAACAAATAACTAGGAGATATTGAAGCCAGAATAATGGATGCAACCAATATGTGAACTCAGGATATAACTGTAAGACAATTATGGGAAAGAAAAATAGGTCAGAAAAAATAAGGCAGAAAATGCTGTGTTTTTAATGCTGTATTTATTAGCTGTCTGGGTCAGATACTTTATATCTTTCTAATCATCTGTGTAAATAAGACTAGCAATGTCATATTCTTTCATTCCTGCACTACACTGACATTTTTCATTGCTTAATGAGATCAAATGTTTCTAGGTTCTACATATGTATACTCATTCTCTTCATCCCTTCGGGGCATCTTCCTTCCCATGATGAAAAAAATCCTCAAAGAATAATAAACAGTTTGTAGTGAATTCAGCAAATAAGTAGGATATGCATGCAATGCTTTAAATTTTCAGTTATAATAAAATTACGCTCAAAAACCACAACATAAATCTCTGCTTGAGGTGCAGAATGGCACGAATCAGTGCACTGGTCATTTCCTCTGGAGTCTACAGTATTGGCTATTGCTGGATACAGAATATTGGATTTAATAAACATCTTGATTAACACAGTGATAAATACTATGTTACCTTAAACATGAGTAGTCTTTTTAAACAATGCCATTATTTATATTGATAAATGCTTATAGTGATGACTTTTTAAATGGATAATATGATGCAAAATATATCAGTACTCTTTCCCCTCTGGCCTTTTTCCACATTTGTGCAAAGCAGTTTACACATAACTTCCTTATATTTGATTCTCTTGCCTTCCTTAAAGGAGTATAGATAGATAGAGTATAGTAGTATAGCACAGATAGAGCAGCTCCTCTGACTCCCAATCCAAAGAACTGGTAAAAACATAAAATGTCAGCCTAAAACAAGAATCTTTTTGAGACTCTAGGATAACGTCCCCAGAATAAGCTTAATGTCAAACCAACACATTATTTGTTTGGGGTGGAAGAGAAAGAGAAGTGGAAAAATTAAGACCCAAAGGTAGACTAAAATAACACAGAAACCGGTCAAAAATCCAAAAGTAGCAAGACTGGGACCATTCAGAGTTGAACATTCCTTCATGGATAGGCATAATTCCTAGGAGAAAGGAGGTTTGAGCAAATTAGCAAAGAAACCACTGTCCACAAGACATGAATATCAGCATCATGGGGATGCTTATATTGGGAGCAGAGGGAGGAACGAATGCTGCCTGTGTTGGTCTTAGTCTAGCAAAGTAAACAAAATCTCTTACGAATCACAGAAAACATGAATAATAGATCAGCTTGTGTAAGGGACGAGGCCCACGTGTCTGTGCTGTAAGCCCAGACAATGCCCCAGAGAAAGCTCCTGAAGCCAGCCACGGGGAGGGGCCCGGTGTCACTCTCCTTGACTGACTGATGTCTCAACCACTCCTGGAGCTGGGGTGAGAGAAGACTCTAGAAACCTTGGGCTGGAGCCAATAAATAGGGGCGCACGTGAGCCCCCGGGGGCACTCTCTCTCCGCACCGACCCCCCCATTGGCAGGTCCGACGCTGGATCCAGGACTGGTGATTTCTTTGTCCCTCTCTCTCTACTTCTTTCCTGCTGCTCAGCTCTCTCTCTCTTTCTCTTTTTTCTTCTCCTTCTTGCTCTCCGTTTTTGATGTTGTTAAGTAATACAAGGCCTACCTCAACTCACCACAAAGCCGCTTAGCTTGTGTTATATATTAAGACATAGAGGGTTGATGCTTATAGAAGTGTTTGTGCCATTAAAGTTGGAGTTTGTTTTTTGGACCTTGAGTGCTATTTCACCTTAATCCACACCGAGGGGATTTGCGGATCTTAGTCACTCTCCCCTTCCCGCAGGTGGGGCGTGACAGCTTGTCACTTCTATATATTAATTCCTGGAAAGTCTCTGTAACACTGTTAAATGTGTTTGGGGCATTTTTGCCAGGAACAAATACTTCCTACCTTTGTGTTACCCGTTGTAACCTCCATACTGTTACATTTTTAGGTTTCTTAAACACTGTCATCAAAGGCTGACTGGGTAATTTGAAATCTGTCTAGAAAATAAATGTTTTTCCTGTCCTTAGTCTACCTTTTTAATTTTTCTTTTCAATCATTTTTTATTCACATGGATCAGTTAAATACATGAAAAGGGAATGATTTGTCTCTGATGATCCTGATTAAGTTAATGCATATTTCATTATCACATTTTATACATACCTTTTAAAGTGGTTTTACCCACTCACATGCTTAATGACTGTGCCTCCTAGATCTTGACCTAACTCCTTACTCTGGGTTTGCCTCCCTCGGCTCGGTTTAGCAAGGTGACATGGAGTTCTGACATCTCCTTGTTAGATTGCTGCCAATTTCAGGTTTACATGGCCATGTGTGATCTACTGTCCTGCCTGTCACTGCTTTCACCCCTCCTTTTCTTCTGTCACTGTCAACTCCATCATCACACTCCTGATCACTCAGCTCCATAAATAACCCATTCATTCCCTTTAACCCTTCCTTCTCTGTGGATTTGTACAGGTGCACTACTTCCAAGTCCTCTGTCTTCCTCATTCATAGCATTTCCAGAATGTGGACTCCATTTTTTCTGCCTTTAGGAATTTAGGAATTTTAGGTTGGGCATCTAAGCCTGACCTAAGATCTTTTTATAATCACTGAGAGAAAAAGGCATATGCAGAAATTGATTTACCTCATCTATCTTAAACATCTATTTTAGGTTGAGATGAATTAACCCCAGATAATATCTATTCCTCTCCATATATTACAGGGAGTGTTAGGTGATTTGTTCAGACTTGGAAACCTCAAATGTCTAGATTTAGCATATGACTCCTAATCCTGTTGAATTTCTTGCTCAGTAAATTGCTGGCCAACTTGTCTACTACTATACTAAGTCAGAGATTGCCTTGCTACGAGTAATGGTAAATATATTTGTGCTGGGTTAGCAATATGGTAACTGTCCCATCTCAGCACAGCAGTCCCCTTTCTGTAACCACGGGATGATTTTTCTTGCTGTTAGATTTCTTTCTATAATGCACCCTCTGATTTTGGCTCCTTGATTGTAATTGAGACAGAATTATATGTTGCCATGTCTGTGGGTGACAACAGGAGTTCAGCAGGTAGGTGGAAGCCATAGCCAGTCAATATCTTTCATCCACTGGGCTTACTCTGGACCTTTGACGTCTGGGCAATTATGCTTTGTCAGAGCAGACTCTATATCGTTGCCATCAGGCAAATTGTTTTGCTGTTTAGCACTGATAAATTAGCGCAAGTTATAATGCATATTAGTATTAGTATAACCTATTAAAATTATAGACAGTTCTGGACAGTGGGGTGCCCAGGGATGTGGACTGAAAACTGGTTGATCTACCTGGTTCAAAGATGACTGGCATGAAGTCCAGCTGGAGGCCAGTCACCAGCATTTTGTCCCAGGGGTCAATACTGATTTTGATACTGTTTAACATTTTCATTAATGACCTGGATGATGGGACCAAGTACACCACCAGCAAGTTTGCAGAGGGCGCAAAGCTGGGAGGAGTGGTTGATAGACAATATGATTGTGCTGCTATTCAGAGGGACCTCCACAAGCTTGAGAAATGAGCAAATGGGAACTTTATGGAGTTCAACAAAGGGATGTGGAAAGTCTTGCATCTGGGGAGGAAAAACTGTGGTGCATGGAGCAGGCCCACAGACAGGAGAGCAACTTTGCAGGAAAGGGCCTGGGTGTCCTGGTGGACAACAGGTTGACCATGTGCCAACGATGTGCCCTTGCAGCGAAGGTGGCCAACAGCCAGAAGGCCAACAGCTGCATTAGGAGGAGCGTTGCCAGCAGACCAAGGGTGGTGAGTCTTCCCCTCTACTCAGCCCTGGTGAGACACATCTGGAGTGATAGGTCCGATTTGGGGCTCCCCAGTACAAGAGAGATAAGGACATACTGTGGAGAGTCTAGGGGAGGGCTACTGAGGTGATTAAGGGACTGGAGCATCTGCCATATGAGGAGAGGCTGAGAGAGTTGGGACTGAGCAGCCTGGAGATGAGAAGGCTCAGGGGGATCTTATCCATGTGTGTAAATACCTCATGGGAGGGAATGAAGAAGACAGAGCCAGACTTTTCTCAGTGGTACACAGTAACAGTACAAGAGGCAATGAGCATAAATCAAAACACATGAAATTCCTTCTGAACACAAGAAAACACATTTTTACTGTGACAGTGCTCAAGCACTGGCACATGTTGCCCAGAGAGTTTGTATAGTCTCCATCTTTGGAGGTATTCAAAACCTTATTAGACATGGTCCTGGGCAATCTGCTCTAGCTGACCCTTCTTTGAATGTGGTGGGGGTTGGACTAGATGATCTGCAGAGGTCCCTGCCAACTTCAACCATCCTGTCATTCTGCAAAATCACAATAGGATTTATTAACATTAAGTGTAATAAGTGTAATATCTCAGTTGCCATGGGGGAATAGGCCATAAAGTTATCATATACCAGTGCTATTTGGACATTTGATTTTTGTCACAATTCAGAAAATTAGAAAGTGCCTGAAGTGGTGGTGTTAGAGCATGTGTCACAGATAAGAGGATGGTTTGTGCAATGCTACTTAGAATACTTCCATTATTTTAATTCTTTGATACTTAAGATATTAACAGTGTTATTGATCCACATACTATTTTGAATTGGGGCTCATAACTTGTCTGCTGTCACAAGAGAAATGGGCATATGGGATTTATAGCTTTTATTAATGGTGTGGAAATAAATCTATTTATTTAAGGTGTGCATGTCTTATTCAGAACATGTTACTGTGGGGAGGCACAGGCTATAGTCTGGACAAAACTCCGTCAACTTTGCTTCTAGTAAAGCAGAATTGCACTTTTTACTGAGTTTGCTTGTTATTTATAAGATTGGAACATAAAAGTCGGCATCGTAGCATACGCAAGTGCATGACTGGTACTGTTAAAAACCACCTGCCTCAGCTGTGGCACAGGAGTTTTTTACTGGCATGCTGATGGGTATGTAAACTCCTAGGATCATACCTAAGGATTGGGTTTTGATCATACTCTTGAATTTATTATCCCCCCTCCCTGCTTTTATTTGTAATACAGATATAGCTACAATAATGAAGCAAGGATTGTCCTTTCTGGACTAATCCACAGAGGCTGCTGCACAATCATTCGAATCCCTCATGACAGGCTTGGTGTTTATGATTAATCATGACCAAAGAAAATATATGCTTAAGTACAAGGTCACTTTGAAATCGGATCTATACATACTGCTAGTCTGTGACTTAATGCTCCTGGCGCTATGACCCTCACCTTCCCTCTCTTTGCTCTCCAACTACTTGCACCATTTCACAAATTAGATCCTGACTCCTTGACTGACTCTTCCCCTGTCCTTGGACAATGTCACTGTTTGGTGCAACTGAGTACTGTTAATCTGCAAATGAATAGAAATGAGAATATCAGATGTATATGGCCTATGACATGCAGCTGAAGAGTTCAGATTCTGTCTGGGGGAGGATTCATGAGCTTTCTCTTTCTTTATGCTCTTTTGGCCTGGTCTATAAATCTTTATTCATGTCTGAAGTGGCCTTACCTGTGCAAGAATGGGGCTGTAGCACACAAAGTTGTGAGTCAAGTGATTTAAGAGGATCTGTTGCTAATCAACAGTTTTATGTTATTTAAATGTGAAATACAATTAAACTAAAGATGTACTTTTGAATCTTCAGTTCTCATTTTTTCCGATGGTGGGTGGTGAGACCTAATAGGATTTCTCCTTCTCATCCATCAAATTGACCTCTTTGCTAAATAATGAGAGTGTGAGAATCTACAGAACTTGTGGCTAATGAAGATGTTTCATTTACTGGTGTATGTGAAAGCATTCACAGCATTAAAGCATCATTCCAGATCAACTTAGGTGAATGTTTGGCAGAAAAATTCCTCCTAAATGAACAGACCAGAACAGTACCATTAAATCACATCCCCACTTCAACACTCATCTGCAGCCTCATACCTCATTGCATTTTAAAGACTTCGTGTTGCTGCACTCTTGGACTTGACTGAGGACAGTACATAGGCCAGATTCATCCTATGTACTTCAGGTACATAACCAAGGCAACTAAGTCAGGAGAGTGTTGTCTTATGCTGTGTCTGTGGACAACAGACACAAGCAGGCACTTCTAGAAGTCAATCCAGACCTTAGCTGTATTAAATCACGCTCTGGCATGGCCTGTTCTCTTTATATAATAGAAATCAAGGTTAGGGTGATGATGAAGGGCCTGCTTCAACTTTACATGGACGCCACAAAAGCTGTGTAGCTAATAGGCCAGCGGAGCTCATCCTCAGCTCCTTTTAACACCCCAGCTGCTGTGTAGTTACAGATGTTGGGAACAGTTGTCCATTGTCCATCAGCTAACAATGTTGACTTGCAAGGGGGAGCATGCCACGCCATCCTAATGGAGATAATGCATCCTAATGCAACAGTAGCTAGCCATGAATGAATGGCTCCCACAGCTATTATACCTTCTCATGATATTTCCCAATTCCTAGTGCAAAACTGCTTCATCTCATACAGTCAATTTATATAACAAGACAAACAAAAGATGTAGTTCAAATTCTCACTCACAACACTTTCTCAAGACCTTTGGTGTTTTTAGCTCTCAGGTATTTCCTCTTGTTGGTTTGCCTTCTCAATATCTTCTACAGCTAACTCCATTCTACATTAGCTACATTCACCATCTACTTCAAATCTGTAACCTAGACAGGCAGAATTCTGGCTATCACAGGGCTTTCCACTTGGCAAATTTTATTTATTAGTTTCTGTTCAGGAAGGGGTTTGGGTTTTTTTAAAAAAAAAAACAAAACAGAGTAAAATATGTAAGTTATATTGTTTGGGAGATATTTATCTTTTATTATTCCCTGAGAACAATCTGTACTCCAGAGTGCAGGAGGCCTGAGTAGGTATCCAGAAATGCCTTCATCTCTTCTCCTTCCAATTGTGCTTTTTTCTTTTTTAAAATGAGTACAGGCTTTGAGTTAAAATTTTCAAACAAATCATCCTGATGGGAGAAAATGTTAGTGCTCTAGTAGGCAAGAGGAGAGAGAGTTATATATTTTGCTGCTATTTACTACAAAAGTCATCAGAGGTCAACCTTCATCATACATATAGGAACAAATTAAGTCATTTAGGGTATGTCTACACTGCTGGGTGCAGGTAAGTGCAAGAACCTTTGTTCATGCTCTGAGCTGCAAATCAAGAAGACCTTGAACTGTGGTCTTCTGGCTGAATCAGTAAATCTTGCCTCTCCAAAGGACTTATTATAACAAGGTTAGATGACTTCCAAAGGAGGGCTGAGGTAAGTAGAGTGCCACATGGTCATCAGCACCTGAGTAATGTCCTTAGGTACCATATGCTGAGTTTTTGATACTACATACAGTAGTCCTTTGTGCCTTGTATGCTAGCACAATTTATCAAAGACCTACAGAAGAAGGAAGGAAAGGAAGAAAGGAAGGAAAGGAAGAAAGGAAGAAAGGAAGAAAGGAAG
>NW_008795018.1:1980609-2004349 GCF_000699145.1 Aptenodytes forsteri
AAGAAAGAAAGAAAGAAAGAAAGAAAGAAAAAGAAAGAAAGAAAGAAAAAGAAAGAAAAGAAAGAAAAAGAAAGAAAAGAAAGAAAGAGAGAGAGATAGGAAGAGAGAAAGAGAGAGAGAAAGGAAGAAAGAAAAGTCATTTAGAGGAATATGAGTACAGATTATTTAAACTTTATGTAGGTGAAGGGACATACATGCCCTGTATTTCAATCATATAAAACACTGATATTTTTGTGAGATAGAAATAACTCTATGAAAAACTATCCCATAAACTGCTGGAAAGTTTTTGGCACTTACCTCTGAAACAGCTGCTGCTAGAGACTATTGGAGATGATCTACTGGTTTAAATAAACTGTCAGTCTGCTCTTTATGGAAGTGTTTAAGAACAACTACTTAAAAACAGCTACTTTATTTAGATTTCAACTGTTGTGACAAAAATGACAAATACAATAAAACAAGACTAGTTCCCAGAGAACCTTTTAACATTGCTAGCTTTCTTCTTGACAGTCAACCCTGAGTGGGAAAAGCCCCATCAGCTAACAGGTGCTCACAAAAGGATGTGGGTGCACAAAGCAACATGTGGTGCTTATACTCCTTTCAGTTAATTGGAGGGAATGCAAACTGTTGAGGTTTCATAACAAGCTGCACCAACTTGGCATTTTTACCCTCTTTCAATCACAGCTGAGTAGGGAAAAAAAGTTGGAAAAAAATAAAAAGGAAGTAAAACATGCTAAATGATGAGATTTAGTAAGATGGGGTACACTGCTGTTTATGATGCTGCCATTACATAATTTCCAAAGTACAGCATAAATAATATTTCTTTATTGGAGTTAGACACAAATCATCTATTTCTTGTGCACATTTATGTGGCAGTTGGTGTTTTAATTTTGGCTATGTGCACTTAGTAGCATGACCAGCATATTTGTCAGGAAAAAAAAAAAAAGTTTAGCTTACACATTCCTATAATTACAGAGCGTGGACTTCCTTGAAGAAAGAGAAGTGAATGCTTCAAGAAAGAAAGAGAAAAGTTGAAAATAATGGATAGCAGCAAATGCTTCTACCAAAAAGTATTGCCACAGTAGAGACAGGCATCAGATATTTCTTGTCTCATACCTCTTTCTGTGTGGCTCAGCACTTAAGTCTGCCCCAAAACCTTTTCTACTCTCATTACCTTTAAAAGAGTGCAGGAAGTAGATTAAAAAAGTAGCACACACCGCCATGGATCTTGACCCACTAAAAGTTGAAAAGTTAGGGTGTACTTCAGGAGTGGCCCGACAAAGGTCATAGAGTCCTAAACTTTCTTGACTTCTGACTTCCCCTGGCCTTAGGAATTAGGTGATTAAGTGCATAGTTAGATTCAAACTGGCTTCAGGTTATACCACCTAGAGTTCATGTACACTGGTTCTAGACTAATAAAATAATCCCACATGTGAAGCTCAGATTTATTACAGATATTTGTAAATGATTTAGCAGAAGTACCTAAGTTAGAACAGTTTTCTTCATTGCATATCAACACATACCACCAAAGAATGACTGAGGTCTTAGATAACTGAAGGTCTCCAATAACTATGCAGGCAACCTGCACACTTATACTGACTTAAATGTCTGATCTGAAGGTCTAAAACTGAGTGGTTTGAATGTCCTCCATTGTCACTGGAAATATGTTTTTCATCAAAATTTACATCCAAAATAGAAATATAGAAAATCTAGGTTGATCCTAACTATCCACATGCTTTATTTTCAGTGCCTTCTTTATTGTGCTGACAATATATTACTCAGGCATATAACTAAATAGTATAAACTAAAATTTGGTAAAAAGATTGAAAACTCTAAAAAGACAGGTTAAAACCCACTGCAGTATTTCCTTAAAAATTCTATATTGCTTGTTAATTAAAGGAATAATTTATCTTTTGAATGATTTAAATAAATAAAAACATTCTCCCTCTTATGTTCAACTAAGTTACTAAGCTGGAAGGTGCTGTTGGGGAGTTGCTAATCGAGTAGCTTATAAAATCTTACACTGTAAGAAAGGAAAATCACATGTAATTACTCCCAAATATTCCTATTAATTGCAGTACACCTGTGAAGTTTGTAGACAGAGCTGTAAAATTTTTGTTGTATTGCATTGGTCATGATGAATTTGAATTTTGGAAGGAATTGCTGGAATTCAGTACCACAGAAGACTGGAATATGTAGGGCAGTCAAGTACAAGCACCTGCCTCAGAGAATGACCTTCAGCAATATTTCAGGTGCTTTCTAGTCACATTGTATGTTCCCATTCAACATGAACAACCGAAATCTAGTGGCAGGTCATGGCTAAATAACTTGTGGACATTCTTGTCAATATGGTCTATCTCAGAAAATTAATGACATAAGATTGATGTTAAGAGAGAGACTCATTGGATCACGTACTCCCAACTGGGACTTTAGTTTTCAACCTTTGGTTTGTTTTCATTAAGGACATCAATTTTTCCAATCATCCTTGGTGTTGGGTGATAAAAGGAGCATGAGAAGTCATACAGGCCAAGTTTCTTATGTTAGTCCTTAATCCATATATGTTGCATGTTTAAGAATGTGATTTCAAGATTGCTGATAACCCACCAATTTACAACTAATTATCATGTCATGGGACTCAACAGAAAAATACACTGAGGAAGAGATGGAAAAGATGGATTATGAAGAAAGAGTGAAAAATAACAGAGTGTAACACTGGCCAGACTATGGCTACTAGAGGATGCAATATCTGTCTACAAGTATTTGAATTGTGTAAACACCTAGGAGGCATAGGATTTGTTTAGAGATGTCCAAGGGAGCATAACTAGGAATAACGGAATGAAAATGAGCTAAGAAAAATGCAGATTTTACATAAGAAAAACTTCCTGTGAGGTCTATTAGTCTGTAGTAATCTCCCTGAGGAAGTATTGGAAGCCCATCACTTGAATAATTTAATACTGGACTGGATAAAGTACTCAAGAATATACTGTAGGGAACAATCCTGTACTGGCTTATTACAGCTTATAGATGGATAACCTACATGCCTACATTGCACAGAGTTCCCATGGGTTTGAGGGTCAGGCTGTTCAGTGTATGACAGGACTAAGGTCTAGAAGGCTATGCCAACTTTTCAACCTGCAACACACAACCCTCTGGGTCTCAACATGCATCCACCTGCTGTTTTCCCCTTCAGTATAGTCCATGGCAGGAGAAATGTTATCCTTTTTAGATGAATTTGCTTCTTTTTTTTCTCTTGATGCCTACAATGTTAGATGGGTGAAATTTAGTGTGGTGTCAGGATATTCATATTGTTGTCATGTTAACTGTTCTACGCCAGTTATGAACTACTGGTCCTCCAGAGTTCAGTACGATCCAGGAAAAGCTGTATTTAAAAGATTTTTATAAAACTTTGATAAAGTCCCAAGCTGTGTCCTGGATCTGCCAGGGCAAAATCAACTGTGTTTCTAATAATGCCAACTCTATGTGTTCATTATGAAAATTTCCATTTTGCATGTTCTTACCATGTGGTATTTATTTTTATCGTTGTATTAAAAAGATGTAGAATAAATGTAGTTTGCATTTATTGTTTTCTCTAGGCAGTACATATCTATAAAGTTATTTTAATTTACTGTCCATTAGCGATGATGTGTTTGGCCTTCAATGGTCTAACTTAAACTGTAAGCACACTTACAAAATCTCAGTCCCAGTCTGGCTTTTAGCAGAATTAAGAGTGCAGTGTATTTGGCTTTGGAATATACAGTTCCAATAAAGCAATATTGCAGTGTTAGAGAGTAACAGGATTAAAAATTATGTTCTTGTCCTCTTTTTTGGCCTACCACAGGGTCCTGCATTTTATAGACTAACATGACTACTGGGGATCACATCAAGGATGTGTTCAGTGTCTTCCACTCGAGCAGTCCCAGGCTGATGAAAGGGCCTTGAAAGGATGATGCAGCTGATGTGACTTTATGTAGGCTCGGGGAACAGTGACTGCTGTGATGGGGAGGTCAGGCCTTGAAGGACTTGTCAAGAGGGCAAACAAAACAAGCAAACTGAAGCAGTACAAAAGAATATTTACAATTCTAGTTTGAAATACTTTTGGGAAGCAGTTTAATCACAGTAAGAAGTATGTCTTCCACTCTGAAAAAGAAATAGCTAAATATTGATTGCAGAGGGTGCATCCAGAACCCCAGATGCAATTTGTCTCTTTGGTATAATACTATCTCATTTTTGTATGAGCTGTTTTGTCTGGGTGTACTTTGCAAATGAAAGTAGTAGATACTACAGAAAGAATGGACGAATGGTTGCTTTCTAGCCTATGGCAAGAGACATCTTCAGTTCCCTACAGGGTCATAGACTTGCTTGGTGATGTTTAACAGGTCTGCTTGCTCTGTTTGCTCTAGTTCCCCATCTATTAAATAAAGTTGATAATTCACAGAGTTGTGTCATAGTTTAACCCCGGTGTGCAGCTCAGACCCACACAGCCACTTGCTCGCTCCCCACCAGTGGGATGGGGGAGAGAATCAGAAGGGCAAAAGCATGAAAACTCATGGGTTGAGATAAAGACAGTTTAATAGGTAAAGCAAAAGCCGGGCATGCAAGCAAAGCAAAACAAGGAATTAATTCCCTCCTTCCCATCAGCAGGCAGGTGTTCAGCCATCTCCAGGAAAGCAGGGCTCCGTCATGCGTAACGGTTACTTGGGAAGACAAACGCCATCACTCCAAACGTCCCCCCCCCTTCTCCTTCTTCCCCCATCTTTATATGCTGAGCATGATGTCATATGGTATGGAATACCCCTTTGGTCAGTTGGGGTCAGCTGTCCCAGCTGTGTCCCCTCCCAACTTCTTGTGCATCCCCAGCCTACTTGCTGTCAGGGAAGGCTGAGAAACCAAAAAGGCCTTCATGCTGTGTAAGCACTACTCAGCAACAGTTGAAACATCCCTATGTTATCAACACTGTTTTCAACACAAATCCAAAAAATAGCATGATATAAGCTTCTATGAAGAAAATTAACTCTATCCCAGCCAAAATAATACATTATTATGTTAAATACATTAACAGCTGTGAAGTACTCGGGCATTACAGTAATGGTAGCTATAGCAAGAGACAAAGTCTTTCTCATAGTTTATGAGAATTACCGGAGATAATCCTTCCAGAAAGTACTCTATAAAGATTATGATTCATTTTCTCAACCTTCAACTTGTCCTACAAACCTGTGATAGCTTTGATTAGATTTTATCATTACCTTCAGGTGAGTTTGTAGCGTGTTCAGAATATTCAGTAAACCATGAAAAAGTTTCTCCAAGCAGGGTGATTTCTTTGTTTTTATCAGAGCTTGGCAAAACCAGTAAATTTCAATAAGCAGTACATTTCTCCAACTGCTGACAAATTTGAAAGGTCAATGATATTCTCACTCAGGTTGTTTAATTTTCTATTATACAGGAAAACAGAGCACAAAGTTGAATGAGATGAACAAAGTTGAAACTGCCTATGTTTCAAAAAACTTTCTCTTTTTTACAGAAACATTTCTTGGATTTATTTTCTTGGTAGATTAAAAAAGTTTTAGAAACTGAGATAGGCATTTCTTTGCCCTAGTTTCTTAAATGTTCTGTAATGGTTACAGATCTACTTGTAAAACTCCGTCCTCATACAGCAAGAAAAGTCTATTTCTATGAGCAAGAGTTTGCAGGGTCAAGGCTTATGGTTGTAATAGAATACTCGGGCAGAACTAAATAACAAAGAATAAAGTGAAAAACACCAGTAAATTAAAATAAAGCTGGAATACACTCAATTAGCTAAATTACTATTGATATCTGTCATTATGAAGTACCCAGGGCTGTATAATTTTGTTCTAATCCCCTAAACGCGCAACTAAGCAAGTGAGAGAACATATATTCCTACAACCCCCAGTGGAGACATTGAGATTATGCATGCTCTCACTAATTTAAAGAGGGACTTTCACACTGGGATACATTTTAAAAAGAGAACATTTAAATAAAAAGCAATTTGGTCTGCCTGTAATTGTATTCCCCTTGCTGTTATTGCTAATTATTGAAGATATTTGTGCTTGAATGGGTGAACTCCTTTTTTTCTTTTTAATTTTAAACAGCTCAGTTTCTACTTCCACTCAATCCTGCTGAAATCACAGGGTCAGGGTCTTTCTTTCACATTCCAGTTTACCAGTGTTAGTCAAGAGGCAAAGTCAGTACATTCAAATGGAGGGAGTCATACAAATGCTTTGCTAAAATCTGAAGCCAGTCTAGATCCAGCCATATTCGAACTAGAAATAAGATAAAAGAATCAAAAGTTTGAACAATAAGGGTGATGAGCTCCTGGAACAAATTCCTCAGATAATTAGCGGATCCTTTCTCTCTCTGTATGCCCCCATATAAAGACTAGATGCTTTTTGGATCTTGATCTTCTAAATCAAGCTACATATCAGCCACATACTTGCTATTGGGCTCAACAGAGAGGTCATGTGATTATTTTTAAAATATGGGAAGCTAATTACCTATTGGCCCTTTCTGGCCTTAGAAGAGGCTAGTATAAACTTTGACCTTACTCTAGTGGAACTGAAAGGTGATGAGAAGTGCCGTAAAGATGATTATACTTAGAAACATTAATCCTTATTTCATTCTATGATTCATGTCTAATAAAACATACCATCCCTTTTTCCATGCAGAGCAGATTAGCAAAAGGAAAGCCCTGTGATGGGTGTAGCCCTGTGATAAGAGTGTGAGTTTGTTAACGTTCTCATCCAAACTATGGACAGCCTTTTTGTAGTCATTTTATACAATGTGGAGGTGTGACTTTTGAGCATGGTGGGCAATGGGTGACTCCTCAACAGTTCAAGCAAAATTCCCATGCTGTGGGTACATTGCATAACTATCAACAGATACGTCTTGGCTCAAAACTTCTGAGTGAATCAAAGTCCCAGCCGTGGGAGAGCTTGGGATACTCAGAGTTGATCAGGCCAAAGTTACTAGGCTATCCCTGTCTCCAGACACGTGCTGGTCCAGTGATAGAAGACCTTATAATTCTCTGATGGTGAATTACTCACAGGGTTCCCTTATTATTCTGAAACGCGATATGGATCTTACATTTTTCCACACACGAGGGGTTTCAAATGTGGTTAATAGGATCAGAGAGCCTGGCTGTCCTCCAAATTAATATATCTGAAGGCTGAATTTCAGAAAGCGTATTTTGAATAAAATGTCCCAAATATTTCCTAACTGAATTACCAGATTTAACAATGTGCTAGCATGCTTTTAAAGACACACTCTGCTTTGTAGGCAATTACAATGTCTTTTAATAAATGTCATCGATTATCCTGATATGTATATATACAATTATATGCTACACATCTGAACACTTTCTCAATACATTTTTGCTAACAAAAATAATTTAGTAAATCGCCTCGTTTAAGTAAAAATACCTCATCTGGCTTTAGTTTTCTGCTACATTAGCCTCAGATCTGGCCATTAGATTATTTCTTAATACTGCAGCTATTTTATACTTCTGGTTATGTGGCTTAGCAATTACATGAACAAGGTAAATAAACAAGAATTAGGGAATGTGAAATGAAAAAGAAATTATGTGGTGGTAGATTTGAAACAGTCTGAAAAAGTTGCTTTTAGTACAAGTCAAGAATAAACCGTAGAATTCCTTGCTATGTTAAGATGCTCAGACTAGATATGCTAGATATAGATATACTTAGTCCATCATTTTCTGGCACCGAGGCTGATTGGCAAGGAACAGCTAGCATTTGCACTAAACTCTTGTAGCCTCCAAGATGGAGTAACTGCATCCAAACTACCTATTGGGAATGGTCCTAGCTTGTGCCTAACTCCCAAATTGTGCCTGGGAATTATTTGAAAGAGCTCTAATTGGTACAAACCAAAACTGTGCTAGGGACTGTTATAACAGCTTAACAGATGATCTAGTTCCAGTTTTGGGAATATTTCCTGGCTCTGTTTAATTTCATACCACTGACATAGCCTGCAGATGCTAAAAACATAAATAGTTCAAACTATGATTCAACAAATAGTAAAAAAAGATCTATTAAATACAAAGGTACATACAAAGTAAGGACTACATATCATCTGCAAACCAAGAAGTCTCTTTAAGCCACAAACAGCTGAAGTCTGGAAGAGTATCACTAAACACTTACTTTATTCTTACATTTGTCCCTGGGGATCTATTCTTGGCTATTGCCAAGAACAGAGTATTAGGGTGCACTAGGAAAGGTAAATCTTTGGTTTTATGTTCAACAAATGCAGGGGCAGATGCAAAAAGTGGTTGGACTGAAGGTGGTTCCATGAAAGGGGACTTTCCCAATATCAAGGCATATGTTAGGTAAGAGGACAGCATGGAGTTTAACTTTGAAAAGAGTGATCTATCGTAGACTCCTGGGAAGAAATTCTGCTTGTTGCTGATTTATTGCATCCAGCACATAAGATTGTGGAGACAGGCAAATGTTGCCACACAATGCTGGGAAAATGAATTGTACCTATGCCATAGGAACAGAGCAGGAGACAAGATGTAGTAGGTGGTGTATGAGAGGGGATTAAAAGTTCATGGCAAATCTATGCCTGGAGCTCTAGAAAAGCAATTATAGAGGTGAGCTGATCACTTCCCATTACAGATGAACTGCTATAGCACATAACCCTACCACTCTAATACTTTAAGAAGCAGCTGTATGGAAAATATGAGATAACAAGACTATCTGGTGACTAAAGATATAAACACCCCTCTATATTTTCAAAATACTGACATTTACCACTCAGTTCTTTGCAAATATAACAACTTTGGAAAGTGCACTCTCCCTCTGTATACACACACATACATGTGTGTATATATATGTATATATATGTATGTATATAGCTACCTATCTGTCTCTCTATATATAAAATGTGCAGCCAAAAGCAAAAAAGTCAATTTATGTCATATAATATTGTGTGATAGAAGGATGGGATATTGTGCATCCTTCAGAATTGCCAAGACAACTCCAGATAACATTCTTAAACAGAACAGTTAACCTCCATATCTTTTAGGTGAATGTTACATTTTTTTCACATTAGATACGTACTTGCTTTCAGATAGAGTACTGTTTATTTTTATACTGACGTTCTCTTCTTTGTTTAGCCATTTAGTTTTCTGATGAAAGGAAATATCCTTGTTTTGCCACCACGAGCACATGCGTATTTTTTGTCAAAAAGAGATTGCATGTAACAAAAACATCTTAGTGAGCAATGGAAACTGTGGACTAGTCCATGCCACAGGCCTGATTCCCCTTTGCCACTGGTGTAACACACTCAAACTCATTACAGCTGCACTAACCTAAAATCTGTGCACTTGTGATCAGAACTAGTCTCTCAAATAAAAACTGTGTCACTTTATCAATGATTGTAATTTCAAAGGTATCTTTATTAGCTTCCTTGGTAAACAGTCAATGTATTTACTGCTGATACAATGGAGAGGAGTAGTAACACTCAGCAGAAGCAGATTTAGCAAGTGCAGATGTTTTGTAAATTCCACAGTTATCTCTTGTGTTATATCCTATATATCCAGTTATATCCTATATGTTCCGTACCACATGGAATTTAAGTTTGCTGTTCCAGTTGTATCTCCCTTTTCAACAATGACTGAAAACTGTGCCTGTGTTTACCTTTACTTTTTAAACTGTCAGGTATGAACAGATAATATGTTGTTGCTCAGGGACTGACAGGTGTGACTAATCAACAGAAGGAAAAAAAAAAATCCATTGCTTTTAGACTGATCAATATTAGTCTTCATCCCAATTGCGTGATCTTGGATGTTGCAAGAATGCATCTGTGTTGTGGTTTAACCCGGCAGGGAGCTGAACACCACACATCTGTTCACTCCCCCCCCCCCAGTGGGATGGGGGAGAGAATCAGAAAAAAAAGTAAAATTCATGGGTTGAGATAAAGACAGTTTAATAGGACAGAAAAGGAAGGGAAAATAATAATAATAATGATAAAAGAATATACAAAGCAAGTGATGCACAATGCAATTGCTCACCACCCGCCGACTGATGCCCAGCCAGTCCCCGAGCAGCGGCCCCCCCGAGCCAGCTTTCCCCCAGTTTATGTACTGAGCATGACGTCACATGGTATGGAATGTCCCTTTGGCCAGTTTGGGTCAGCTGTCCTGGCTGTGCCCCCTCCCAGCTTCTTGCTGGCCGGGCATGAGAAGCTGAAAAATCTTTGACTGGTGTAAGCACTACGTAGCAACAACTAAAACATCGGTGTGTTATCAACATTATTCTCATCCTAAATCCAAAACACAGCACTGTACCAGCTACTAGGAAGAAAATTAACTCTATCCCAGCCAAAACCAGGACAATCTGTAACCACTTTCAAAGGGGATACTACACATTTTTTAAGTCTGAGACAACACCATTACAATCAACTAAAACTTGAGATCTGCTGAACACTTGAAACTATAATTTCCAAATATCTTTCTTTTCTTTAATTGAGATTTGTTCTGCTGACAGATGAATGCACCCTCAGTTGAATTTGAATAGAACTGCTGCAATAATCAGCGACTCTACTTGAATGAAAAAACACGTAGCCTGGCTCTCTGCATGGTTATGTCTAGGATTGTCTCTCAGACAGACCTGACTCCTACTTTTCCTAATTAAAAGTGGTAATAACTGTTTTATTGGATCTAAATTACACTTTTATTTGACAAACTTAATTTAAAGTGTGACCTATCAACTTAATGACATTTTGAGGCTGGGCACAACTATACATAAATTAGAAGAGAGTGATATGCTTTGCAATAAAGAGGTAAAGTGAAGAGAGAAAAAAAAAACAACAAATGAAGGATAAAAACACATCAAAACATTGTAGCTAATGAGTTTTGCAGTTTGGAATGGAATCAGAGCTAACTGCAGAATATTTCTTACCAGGCTAATGGCTAAAATCGAATACATGGAACTTTGAAGTTTCTGATAGGTGTGATTTGATTTCTGTAACATAAATGCAGAAAATTTTAGAATTTAATTTGCAAATAAAGAATGAAAACCTTGCCTTAGTTCTTTGAATTCTAGCAAGAAGGGTATCTCCCTTTTTCATGTGCTTTTCATCCATAATTCTTTAAGCACTTTAAACAGACAGTTGAGGACCCTCATCCACATTGTCCAGATGAGGGAGCTACTGGGACTGTTTTACAAACTTGACAAATATTTAAAGTAACACCTAAGAACCTAATAATGTTACACCCCATGAGGGACAGAGATACTTCGTAGGGAGTGGTATCCATCACAGCTCCTCAGGAGCAGAGGACAAGTCCATCATCTGCCCTTAATCCCTTATCTGTGATAGGGATTCTGCTTACTAGAGTAAAAATATTCCTGATAGCACAAAGCCCCTCCACAGGTGAAATGTAGACATAAGATGGTAACAAGTATTTGGAGAAATTGTTGGGAAAATTTATGTTGCAGTTATATTAAAGTCCTAGGCTGAGTTTTTTTCAGGAACCGCAGAATCATTGGAAGTAGTCATGGAAACATTTCAATACATTCTCTGTTTCAAAACAATTTTGGGAAAAAAAATGTTAAAAAATGATCCTACTGTGACTTTTCAATGTATTTTTTAAGTTTGAAGGAAAAATGATTTTTTTTCCGATTTCTTCTGCAAAATATAGCCTCAGGTAAGATTAAAAAAACCCCAGGAAATTAGAAATTATCTAAATTAAATTTTTCAAGTACTTCAGCTGAAATTTTGGGTGTGGTTGGATTCAGTTTGTTAAAAGTTTTTAGATTTTGATTTACTACTTTGAAATGGGAAGAGAAAAATGCTTACATTTCTAAATCACTGAGATGCGACAGCCAATGTCAAACTGTAAGGCTAGGTTGACATGATATTAAGCAAACAAATTGCTGTGTTTCAGCAAGTAAACTTTTGTTGGAAGAGCTGTGGCCTCTGGCTGTGCATGTACTGTCACTCCTTTTACTTGAAGTGATTCCAACAAGCATACTGTGCGTTGCCTTTGCCATAAACAATGGGACTTTGATTGTCCAAAATGTGCCTTTGGAAGTATAGAGACACATCTTGAGGAGCACTGGAAGAGAGCATAATGTTTTTATTTCTCCAGAAAAAGTAATTTTTCCAGCTACACATTGATACAGTGACACAGTTAGTGAATCTCTGAAGATTTTCACAGAATCACAGAACAGCTGATGTTGGAAGGCACCTCTGGAAATCGTCTAGTCCAATCCTCCAGCTCAGGCAGTGTCACCTAGAGCAGGCTGCTCAGGACCGTTTCCAGTAGTTTGGAATGTCTCCAAGGAGACTCCACAATCCACTGTGCCAGTGCTCAGTCACCCTCACAGTAAAAGGGTGTTTTCTTGTGTTCATATGGAATTTAATGTGTTTCAGTTTGTGCTCATTGCCTCTTGTCCTGAAGCAATGGCCTTTTACTGGCCTTTTAACAGTACAATGATAACAGATTGATGCAATGCATATATCTCCCTGAGAAGAATAAACTTTCTATAGTTTCTGTCAATGGCTAAGTTTACCGTATTTTTGCAGTAGGTTGAAACTGTACAGTCACCAATAGTAGCTGAGGGAAAATATTCTGGAAAGTATTTGTCAACAGACAAGAGAAAAGTTTCATATCACCTATTCATTATCTTAATCTTTGAGCCTATGTGGGAAGGATTTATAAATTCAGACAAGCAAAAGAATTGTATTTCTGCTATGAGCTGGGAGTAGTAATTAAGTTATTTAGAAAACAAAAAGGGAACTAGTCACTAAAAGTGACATATGGAGCTTTGCAAAAGTTGTCACCTCTTACAGGGCTTGAGTTTTTTTCTCCTTTAGAAAGAGAGAGTGTTCTCAGTGAATTTTATAAAAATAATAAGCAAAAAAAAAGAGAAAATACACGGTGTATTTATGGTGTATTTATGGTGTATTTATGGTGTGCAATGTATGACTCTGTTTAACCTATAATAGCTTTTTCTGAAACTTGGAAGATATTTTTTGGTAGTCTCTTTAGCCTGGGACGCACGCAAACACACACATTCCCATTCAATGAATATAGAAGGAATGATCTCCCAGAAGAAGACATATTTCTTTCCTCTTAATATTACCACACATTGAACTCCTCATGACCAGCTGAGCTTATCTGGAGGGTACAGCTGTAAACTCTGGGATCAGTGATTACTTATATGAATGAAACCCTAAAAACTGCAATGAATCATGACTGCAGCAGCCTCACAGCTCAGTCCACACACATTGCCTGAAATATCTCACCCATGAGCTCTGTTTTTGCCTGTCTTGAACAAGTTCCTCATGGAAACATCATCCAGTTCAAGTCCTCTAGGCTTGTTTCTAAAGCTCTGCCATCTAAATCCCCTTTTAATAACAACAGTGTGTACCAGCCATCTTGGGTTGACTTAGGGGGAAACATAGTGAGAGTTTTAAGAAGTTATTACTATTATTAGTTACCCAAATTCAACATGAGAAGAAAGTCATTAGAAGCATTCAAAGGGCATCTGGGGGGTGGGAAGTAAAAGAAGGGTGACTTCACAAGAGGAACAAAATAGGTAAGATGAGGAGAGGGATTATAATGGATTAAATTTGTAGTAGTGTGTTGCCACTTCCTTCTTTAGCTCCCTTAATGCAAGGTCTAGTTGTCTCACATTCTTAAATCTGTATCTTCAGGATTCCCCTATGAAGAAAATAAATATTCTTCCCTTTATTTTATAATGGACAATTAAAGCACAAAAGCTGTATATATACTGTTGACATGAACAACACCTAACCTGGGCTTGAAGGCAAATGTGCTGGTTGCTGGGGTTCTCTGCAGGGAAATTCTATGGAGAGTAGGCTGCTGGCCATTATGGAGGGAAAAAAAACCCAAGTGTGTTTTCTAGTTTAAAGCACACCCTCTTTATCTAGATTCCTGGGTTCTTTCCCAAGAAATGCAGAATGCTAAGTACTTCTGAAAAGCAATTAAAAAAGCTAAAACTACAAAGGAAAGCCTAGACTTCATGTTTTAGGACTTCTAAACTAGGAGAGCAGTGCCTACAGCACTAATGTGGATTGATTCAAAGGTCTTCCAAATCAATGAAAAACACTTTCCTTACACCAGAAGGAATTCACTAGTTGAAATAACACTAGCTTTTAGATGCTTCTGCAGTCACTGTCATATAAATATTTGTTTATTACATATATTTCAGTGGTTATCTGTTTTGTTTTATTACTTGTTTTCTTTTGTTTCATTTCCAAAAGGAAAAAAAAACCAAACCAAACCACAATATTGCATGGAAAAGATACACATTTTCACCACATTCACCAACCTGCAGCAATAACAAATTGTGACTAATCTGGATTGTGTGGATTAGTGGAGCTTCACCACTATTGCCCATGATATTTGAAGATTTCTTTGGGAAATTACAGGTTTATTTTTATTTTTACTGGCTGCAGTAGTCTTTTGACCATCTTTTATGCAAGTATAGGAAAGTGGGTAAACCCTTGCATATTAAAATTAATTTACCCATGGCTCAAATAAACCAATAAATGAACATGTTCAAACATCACCAAAAGATTTTATAGTGCTAGCAAATGAGAGATCATTTCCTCCTATACATAATAAGATGGCCTTAACAGTAGGATGTTTGAACACACTAGTAAATCAGGAAACAGGGAAGTTTTACCATAGGAAGAGTATCAGTATGAAGTGGGATTTATATTACTGTTCATTACATGAGCAGGAATCCCAGCTATCCAGCTGAGGAAAAGATTGAAAATAAAATGAAATCTCATAGAGATTTTTTTTTTCCTGGAAAGCTTTGAAGACAAGAAAATGGAAACTAAATATGTATCTCTGTCTCTTTCTTTATATCCTTCTTGTTGATATGTTTGCATGTCTAGATAGAAAGAGACAGAAAGAAAAAGAATGAGATAGTGTGGATAATACCACACTTTCATTAGTATACTTTGAGGAGGGCAAAGCTGGGTTTCGGTAGAAGCAGATACTTATGCTCCCTCTTCCCATACGTAGCTTTTGGCAATAGTTGCAATATCTTGGAAACACAGCTTGTACTTTTGTGTGTCTGGAATCAGACCAAAATTAACCAAAGCTACAGCTATGGTGACAGACTGAAATAATAGGTCTTTACAGGGGAGCTATTCTATTTCAGTGCACTTCGTTAAGTGAGAGGAATCCCTTGCAGACTGTCTATAACCTGCGGGTTTGCAGTAAGAGTCCAGTGGATTAGCCTTTCCTAGTTTATTGGTGCATCCAATTTGTAAGCACCTTCTGCTATTCGGGCTGCTCTGGCGGAAAGAGGCACCTCCCTCCATTCCTGACTTATCAAGGAGGCAAATCATATTTCTCTAAGCATGTGTGTGTGTATAAATTCCTATTAATTACATATATGAGTGTGTTTGTTTTCTGGGAAGTAATTTTGACATTTTTTATTTTGTTTCTTTCTTAAGTTCACAATCCAGCCCAATTTCTACAAAATTTGTGATTGGAATTACTATATATATATGTGTGTGTGTGTATGTGTGTGCATGTATATGTACATATACATTTTAGGTGTTTAATGGTGCTAATAGGTACATAGTAGGATTAATTAGATCAATGAGCATTAGTTTCCAGTAGAAACCATGTTTCCTGTTTACCTTCTTAAGCACTTTGTAAAATCTGTCCTGCAGAGCCTTGCAGTAATTCATTCAGTTGTGTGTTCTTTGTTCCTTCTCTCACCGTAGCGGCAATATGAAAATTTATACCATGATGCAATATTTGCTTTGAAGATGCAAGTAGAGTTTTGCTACCATAGACAGATTTGGTCAGTGGCAATTTCTTCACACTTGTCCATTGTTGAGTATGGCCTTGCCATTGCCATTCTTCTGCACGCTGGGACGGATGCTCTGGTGTTTCTTAGCTGCTTCTAGTTTGAGAGCAGTGAGCCAAAAACAGATATTCATGCTGTTAGTACTGAAGTATGTGACCTTGTATTTGGTAAAACCTTGCTTAAAGCTTTTTGTGATTCAGGGCTTAAAGTCTTGGCATCTCCCCAAACCAACAGACAAAATGTTTATTTTGCATTTCTTTATCAAGAAGTTGCTTCAACACATTGTTGAGGGGTTTTTCTTAACCTTCTTACACTTCTTTGCCCATTTCTCCTGCACATCCAAGCTGCCTTGGTGTCACATATCCTTTTGTAGATGTAGACCTCAAGGAAAGAAAAATGACAACTGCCATATTTTTAATCTTATAAAATCTGCAAGTTATCTATGCAAAAAAACAGGGGAAAAAAAACCACCTTAGCAAACAGGATTCAGCAGCGGGGTAGCCCATGCAGCTACAGGCAATACAAACAAAAGTATCTTGCAGTGCTCACTCTGTCTTACAGTCTTTCACAGAATCACAGAATGGTTATGGTTGGAAGAGACCTCTGGAGGTCATCTGGTCCAAGCCCCCTGTTCTAGCTGGGCCACGGAGAGCCGGGTGCCCAGGACCATGCCCAAACACCTTTTGAATCTCCAAGGAGGAAGATTCCACAACCTCTCTGAGCAACCTGTGCCGGTGCTCAGTCACCCTCACAGGAAAAAAATGTTTCCTGATGTTCAGACAGAGCCTCCTGTGTTTCAGTTTGTGCCCATTGACTCTGGTCCTGTCACTGGACACCACTGAAAAGAGCCTGGCTCCATCTTCTTTCATCCCTTCAGGTATTTATGTACATTGATAAGATCCCCCCTGAGCCTTGTCTTCTTCAGGCTGAATAGTCCCAGCTCTCTCAGCCTTTCCTTATAGGAGAGATGCTCCAGTCCCTTCATCATCTTTATGGCCCTTTGCATTGAACTGTCTCCAACATTTCCATGTCTCTTTTGTACTGAGGAGTCCAGAACTAGACACAGTACTCCAGGTGTGGCCTCACCAGTGTTGAGTAGAGGGGAAGGATCATCTTCTTCTACCTGCTGGCAATGCTTTGCCTAATGCAGTCCAGGATACCAAATGCAGCCCAGGATACCATAACCTGTTCTTTATCCCCCAGTAGCTCTGACATCTGTTTCCCTTATGGTTTCCTTCTTCTCCTTAGTATCTAGGATCTCCCACAAAACCTCAGAAAACTGTTGGTTCAACAGTTACTTCGGCAGGCAGAAAAGCCTGGGTTAACTGAATTTATTGATTATCAAGAAATAGTATTTACAGTGAAATGGGGAGATAAGTCCATGAAAGTACCGTCATCCTTTCCTATGTTTTGTTGTGAATAATGCTGCTGTGAGTGGAGAAGTAAGGAAAATACAGTTTTTTAGTTATTTTTTGAGGTTTTTACTGAGTCTTGTACAGGGGAGAAAGTCATCGGGGTCATGAGAGTGAAAGCAACTGGTTATAAAGAGACATAAATCATTCCAATGACATGTTAAGAAAGATCCTAATGCCTGTGTAAAATAGACTTATGTAAGGTATTGAGAACTGCAGAATTTCTTATTAGTAGGAAGGTGTTCACAAGACCTTGCTTAGGGCAGTATACATACCTAATGCCTGGCTGTCAGTCGTAAAAAGGTCACAACTTTTCCATGTAGTATTATTTCAGGGCTCGGAGGGAGTCACACCTGAGGAGTCACACCAGAAAGATCAGCTGGAAATCTGCCTTTTCCTTGGGCTAAATCTTTTTGCAGGATTTCAGAGGAAAGATTTTTTAAAATAGGAATTTTTTTCCTATACAGAAAAAGCTGTCAGACTAAGTAGGATTTATGATTTACAGAATCATAGAATTACAGAATGATTTAGGTTGGAAAGGACCTCCAGAGTTTGTCTAGACTCACCCCTGATTCAAAGCAGGTTCAGCTAAACGTGGTTGATCAGGGCCTTTTCTGGGCAAGTTTTGTGTATGTCTGAGGAAAGAGCTCCTACAACCAGCCTCTCTGGGCAGCCTGTTCCAGTCTTTGATCACCCTTACAGTGATATTTTTTTCCCCACTTATATCTACTCCTTGAGTTTCAAATGATCAAAATGTATAGATCGGTGTGTGTGTTTGTGTGGTGCGTGTGTGTGTGTACACAAGGGAGTAGTAATGTAGAAAGAATATTTAATTCTTCTTCTGTCTGCTCTCAAACAACAGCATAATGATAACCACCGAAACAAAATGGTAAAGTTTTATACTTACCTTACGTAAGGTAATTGCTTCTATAAAATGTCAGTTGAAATCCCATAAAAAGCTGTTTCTACATTAAGATTGGGGGTCAATATTCAGGTGGTGCATTTGACCTTCATTGCAAGAAACTATGTATGTGCAATTTAAGGGTTTCTTTCACGAACTTGAAAGTTATTTTCCCCCAAAGTTGAGTTCATTTAGAATTCATGTAAATGAGGTGAAACTTCACACAAATTGAGATCAGTGTGAGTGTTCATATTGTCTTCTCTGGTAGTGTCCTTCTTTTTAAATTTCTGACACATACAAATTGACTGCAGCTAAAGATTAAACAGTTATATGATGATATTAAAAACATTTTCAAATATTCTCTTCAGACAAGTAAATACCTACTGAAAGTTGAAGGCGGCTTCTAAGGTACTCTTCAGTCCCCTAGGGTAAAAAAAAAACCAAACACACACATATATGAATGTAAGTTATTGTAACACGATAGAGGAAGTGTCTTGTAATTTCACTGTGGCATTTGAAATACTCTGTGATAAGCACACAGTGAAACTGAGTTGATAGACTTGCTGCATGTATTGCAGATGTATTTTTCAGGTTAAACTATCTGACCGTTGTATTATAACAGAGGCACTATAACTATATATATGTTCCTGTGTTTATTGTGTTTTACTTCAGAAGTCCCTTCCAACCCAAACCATTCTATGATTCTATGAACCCCAAACCTACCCACATCAATTTATGTAAACCAATATTCTTTAAAATAGGTTTTCAGAAGTCCTAAGAAGACTTTTGCAGCATGATGAAATTACCTTGTGTGTATAGTGTCTCTAAACAGCTTGCTTACCACCTCCACCGGGTCTCTACCTCAGTTAGAAATGCCTGCTAGTCCCTTTTGAGATTCATGAGCATTTATTAAAGCTTGCTATGAGTTACTTCTAGCAAAAATGTCAGTGGTTAGTATGTAACTATGTTAGGATAACTTATAGCAAGCTTGAAGCAATTTATGGCTTCTGTGTGAGGGGGTGATATAGAATCTTATTATGTAAATTTGTTAAACCATATTTCACTTGAAAGTTTTTCCTCCTCCCATGACCATCAGACTGAGCCAGAGAAAGCAGTACACCCCTTCCTGACACACTTGAACGTGACAATCATACTGAACATTCAGTTATTTCAATGTGCTCTTTTCATTTCCACAAAGAAGTGAAGTATTAAATCCAAGAAGTGCAATGTGTGGAGAAAGAAAACATTTGAATGTGCAAGGCACACAAAAAAAAGACCTTTAGCATATCTCATTTTCTTGGTTCTTTTTTACTTAATTTTATTTTTTTTTTTTTGCCTGCACTTGATTATTTAAGAGTTTTATGCTTGCCATTACTCATCTGCAATATTTAATTGATTCCTCCAGTTGTCTCTTACTGCTGTGGGCTTTCTAATCAATTAAGGATCTTCACTGAACTGTGGCCTCCTATTTTCCCTCCTCCACCTTTCTTCCATTAAGTCTCTTGAGCGTGACCGCATGCCTACTTGTGTTTACGTATGGATGTGCTTGTTTGTTCTTTGAACTTAAATCAGGTTCTTTCATTTTCTTTATCTTAACATTGCTTATCTCCACCTGAATTTCCTCAAGATCCTGTATTCTGTGGGGCTTGCTTTAATTTCCAGCTAACCAAAAAGCTGCTTGCACAGCATCCAACGCCATAAACAGTATTTCTGCAGTGTTTATCAGGCAATCTTGTGATATTATTGCATTGATATATCTATAATGATTCAGTGTCATAACCAATGTTATCATCAGGCAGCAAGCACCTAAATAATCCTCTAAGATCCCATAAAGGCTTTCAGTTTATTTAATTCTTTCTACATCTCTAAAATTCAACTGGATAGCTAAACTTCCCAGGTTTTCTTCCTTCCTTGCAGACTACTGTTTCTTTTTCTCATCCCATATGTTTGAGAAACTGCCTTTTGATTTAATCTCTGTGTACTCCAGAGCTGTAAAATTCTAATTGTTAATGCCTTTACTGCTGGATTATTGTTGTCCTTGACATCTGGTGTGCTGAATATTTAAAGTTGAGGACTCAAATTCCCAGACATGCCTAACCTCTGGCCTCCACATTTGAAAAATGTTACACTTCAATAATTATGAACCAGAATACGTTGCTTTAATAAAGTGGCCTTTTTATAACTAAGGAAGAGAAACAGCCTTTGAGGATTAAGTAATTTGATCTTCTGCAGTGAGGTAATACAGTTGTTTGTCTATCATAAAAATCTCTCTGGTAATAATCTTAGTGTTTTTCCTTGCATGAGGGAAATATATGTAGCATAATTGTTCCTCAGTATTTTCATAATATACGTACCATGTATTAAGGGGCAGTTTGCATACAGATACGTCTCCTTTGGCCCTAAAAGTTGCATACATTGTTTCAAAGGCAGCACACAGTGCTGGCCAGCACATACCAGAAAGCATGTTGCACCCTCCTAAAATATAGCTCATACTGTTTCCTTTCTCCTTTAACACCTGGAGTCAGAGGAGAGGCTCAGCTTCTGGAAACACAAAGGCTTCCTAAAGCTCCTGATGGGGCAGCATTTTTCTGTGTCATGTATTGTTCTACATTTTAATCTTGCAAACCCAGATTCAGGAAATTTCCAGGCTGAAAGTATCCGAGAGGGTTCAGCTGGTTAACTTGGACTGGAATTTGCATTGGATCAAGGTCTAGGCATTCCTCACCACCACCATTACATCCATTTTCTCTTCTTTAGCATCCCCAGGGAAACCTTAAAAAGTATTGTAATACCAACCTGCTGGCTCAGGCTTTTTTCCTCTTGGAGGCATGGCATTAAAATCCTTTCCCCAGGGATTTCTGCAACTGTTAGCAATAAGAAAATTTATCTGATACTCTCTTTTTTCTTCCTTTGCTTTATAATTGCTAAGCTGGTAAGCAATGATTCTTTTCTTCTTTTCCTCTGAGTTATTTTTTCCCTCTGTTCTTTCTTTTGATAAAATTATGGAGAACTCATGGGAGACAAGAAAAGACCTAAAAGACTTAAATTATTTGACTGGAAAATGTGCTGCCTGTTTATTACTTCAGCATCTCAAGGAAAAAGTATTCATTTTACTTTTATGGAAGACAGCACGACACTTACTGGATTAGGATACTTTTCAGTTAAATACACTTGTGTCATTAATTGAATGAAAATCAAATTTATTTGGCAAGAGTAGATAAAATGCTCTTTTAAAATTTAGGATTTTATACAATAGTTGTTTCCTTCAAATTTAACCAACTGCAGAATCCAAGCTCTCTGCACATACACGGCAACTGAGAACAGACTTTGGCTACACATGGCTGCAGTGGACAGTTACGGTGATTGTAAACACTGTGCTTACGGACAGTTTCACAGCTTCTCTGTTTCTCTTTTGTAAAGACTGGGGATGATGAAGGAGACTTCATGACAGCTGTATTTGTCCTGATATTCTTCCTATATGAAGGCACTGCCTCAGTGTTTGGTGCGAACTAGTTATCAGAGTGTTTTGGTGCCAACTCAGCCCTGATACAGCCCAATATCTAGCCTCATGTTTCTTTAATTCGTCAGGGTTTGCTTTGTCCTTCAAATGGCTTCAGAAGCATTAGAACAAAGCAGTCACTAACATGTAAAGCTCACGCATATACCCAGGTAGGATTTAGGCATACTCCCCTGCTGATTTTAAACCAGGGTAAAAAACCAAAAGCGAACCCCAGAAAACTCACCCAGGGCACTTGAATATTTTTTAACACTTTCTGCGTGGAAACAAGGCGAGAAAACACATCCTGTCTTTAGATATGTATCATGTATTATAAAAGGAAAGATAAAGGAAAATTCCCTGCTTATATTAGTTTAAGATGGGACTTATCTCATCTAAATTTGTCTGCCTAAAAGTTAGGCAGCTACTTGTAAGCTAGCTATCCAGAATCATTCTGTAGGCAATAGACAAAGATCGCCATTTCCAAGAGTCTTGCATACCCAATCTAAATGATGGCATGACTAATTGTCCCGTGGAAGCACTTGTCTCTTCCCTTAATGTTAGAAGAAATACTAAAAATTAAGCTGGGCTTGAGGCCCAACTTTTAGGCAGACAAATTTAGATGAGATGAATCCTACTGTTAGTCATTATTTCAAGTTGAAGCCAACTCCAGGTACGCCGTCTCTAATCCCAAATTATCATTTAAATGGCCTTCATGCACAGATCATGCTATGCTACTGATAAAAAAAAAAAAAAAATCAGTTCTTTGGCCATACCAATTCTTTTAAGACAGTTGAGTCAACCCAGAACATTTTACTCTACATTGGCAAATTAAGCTTTCCTGTTCCTCAGTGTCTCTGGGAAAACAGCAAACTCAGGAAATCTTAGACCCGAATCAAAAAACAAGAGACTACGAGAAGTCTGCTTGAACCAAACATAGCAACTATGGCAAATTAAAAAAAGATACATCTCTATTGCATCATGTATCAGATCTAATGTGCATATCCAACAGGGCTAAGACATTAGTCTTACTGCATATGTGATGTGCCATTGGTCTGTGCAGCTATTCCAGGAAAAAAACCCTCAGAGTGGCAGAATAGTATATAAAAAAAGACAGACGTGAGAGATTTGTAGTTTTACCAGTCATCAACAATCCTCCAGTTACAGAATAAAAAGCATTGACAAGTTTTGTGTTAAATTTAGGGTTCTCTCCAATAAGGAATACAGTTGTGAATACTTTTCCTAAGCTTGACAGAAACCTCAAGCCTGCCTTTGTAAAGATGCTATAGTGTGAGATCTGAAAACAGGAAAGTAATAGAGTATGTTCTCAGTGTTCAGGTTTAAATGCTGAAAAGCAAACAAATTACATAAATTATAAAAAGAAAAGAAAAATATAATTCAACTCAAATAATTTTTTAGAATTTTTTTTGATAGCACGAGTAAGACTTGTGTTTAAATACTGACCCTTTACACAGAAATCCATATATAAGCATAAGTGACAAAAGGTGATGGGGAGGATTAATATCTTTTCACTGAACAATTCAATTTTTTACAAAAAAAAGACAAGGTTCAAAGTACACACATTCTGATGCCTTCTACATGGACAAAATCTCTTACTCTGCTCTTTATTAAGATCTGTTGTGAAAAGAATGATTTTTCCAACATATGCCCAAAATGGCACAATTTCAGTTGAGAATATTTTACCTACATAGAGATTTTAAAGGATTGTGATTGATCTAAATGAAAGTACAAACAGTCTTATTTTGACAGAAACTCCTTGAAATCTAGTCTGGTTTCTGAAAAAAAAATTGTATTTTCATTTTTGCTGCTGTTGTGGTTGAACCCAGCAGGCAGCTGAGCACCACACAGCCATTCACTCACTTCCCCCCTCAATGGGATGGGGTAGGGAATCAGAAAAAAGGTAAAACTCATGGGTTGAGATAAAGACAATTTAATAGGACAGGAAAGGAAGGGAAAATAATAATGATGATAAAAGAATACACAAAAGAAATGATACACAATACAGTTGCTCACCACCCACTGACCAATGTCCAGCCAGTTCCTGAGCAGAGGCTGCGCCCCCCTGGCCCCCACCCCCCCGGTC
>NW_008795018.1:2004473-2004747 GCF_000699145.1 Aptenodytes forsteri
TTTTTGCTGCTGTCGTGGTTGAACCCAGCAGGCAGCTGAGCCCCCCCCAGCCATTCACTCACTCCCCCCACCACCAGTGGGATGGGGGAGAGAATCAGAAAAAAAACAGTAAAACTCCTGGGTTGAGATAAAGACAGTTTAATAGGACAGAAGGAAAATAACAATAACAATAACAATAATAATAATGATAAATGATAAAACAAAACAAGTGATGCACAAAGCAATTGCTCACCACCTGCCAATCGATGCCCAGCCAGTTCCCGAGCAGTGGTCA
>NW_008795018.1:2005049-2005908 GCF_000699145.1 Aptenodytes forsteri
CATTAATCACCACCCCTTTTCCTGTTTTTTGATATATATATATATGCACAGATATCATTCCCTTAGTCTATGGGCCACCCCTACAAAATGTTTACTGAGTTCATTGGGTCCATGACTTTGTGCTCCGTCCATCATAACAGTTCTTCAGGGCAGGAAAGATGATGTGTGGTGTCAGATTGTTGCATGCTGAAGCCAGTTTTGGTCCCATCACGGCTGCACTTGTCCAGTTCTATCATCGTTGCACTTGGCTTGGTTTCATCAAAGTTCATTCTTCATTACTCTAGGTGATTCTTACTGTAATACTGTTAATATGGCATATAGCCACCATAGAAGTGATAATATACAGTATTACATAGTAATTAGCATCATACAGTTCAAATCATTGGCTATTCTCACCCAAAATCAAATCCCCTTGAAGTACACATTGGACTTCCCCACCATCCCGCATCACCCACCAAGTGCACCCAGGTCCTTGAGCAAAAGCAATCCCTCGGATGGGTTTGCCTTTGCCCGAGGCAGGAAGAACCCAGACTGTCTTCCCCAGCATATTTTTATGTGCATTACAGGGATTTTATCCCCTTCTACAGTATGTAAAAGTTTTGACTGGGCAGGGCCAGCTCGATTGGCAGATCCCCTCATGTTGACTAACCAGGTGACCTTTCCTACATGTGTGTCCCAATGTTTGAACATCCCACCAGGTTGTTTTGGAAATGAGTCCCGTTGTCTGACTCCATTCTTTCTGGGGTGCCAATAGGCCTTGGGACTTGCTTTTCAAGGCCCAGGATAGTGTTCCGGGCAGTGGCATGGGGCACGGGATATGTTTCCAGCCATCCGGTGGTTGCCTCCACCATTGTAAGCA
>NW_008795018.1:2011653-2022525 GCF_000699145.1 Aptenodytes forsteri
GCATGGGTTGGTTCTCTGGTTCAGCTGCAGTGCCTGCCGCTGGGTTTTGAGTAGATGCAGTGCCTGTCACGGGGGTTGGAGTAGCCCCAGTGCCTGTTGCCGGGGTTTGAGTAGCCACAGTGCCTGTCGAGGGGGTTGATCTCTGGATGGTATTCTTAAATAATTGTTTAATCTTAAACAAGACTTGAAACACATTCAGGAGACAGCAATAGGAACATGCTGGTTTGAATATCCCAAGGATATTCAAAATTCTCAAGAGCTGTTGCAATCAGCCTGAAGGAGAAAGGGCAGGTGAAGGAGCGGGGGAAAGTGTCCCTCCCTGTTTCCCCCATAGATGGTTTCCCCAAGGAGAAAAAGTAAAAGGTATAATTATTAATAGTTTTTTAAATGTGGCTCCCGAGATATGGAGATGGCAGCAATGCCAAGACCAAATACAGAAGTAAAAATACAAAAATTAGTCTCACGACCAATAATTTTATCGTATCATAAACCAGTAGTGTTACAAGGTGCAGCAAAATTATATCCTTGGTCCAGCTCCCAGAGGTGATAGACAGCACAACAGGGAACATATGCAGCAAGTAAGGTGTTACATAACTCAACTTTGAGAGCAAGCACGACGACTTTGAGACTAAATTAATTGACATTGTGACCAACAACTATTAAACCAACATGATGAATGCTTATAAGAAATTTACCTTAGCACACTCTGGTCAGATCTGTCATTATCTCAACCCTTCATGCCCCATGTTGGGCATCAAAAAGGACTGTTGTGATTTAAGCCAGCAGGCAGCTAAACACCACACAGCCGTTCGCTCACTCCCCTCCCTGCAGTTGGATGGGGGAGAAAATTGGAAAAAAAAGTAAAATTCATGGGTTGAGATAAAGACAGCTTAATAGGACAGAAAAGGAAGGGAAAATAACAATAATGATAATAAAAGAATATACAAAATAAGTGATGCACAATGCAATTGCTCACCACCCACTGACTGATGCCCAGCCAGTTCCCAAACAGTGGTTGCTGCCCCCCAGCCAACCTCCCCCCGTTTATATACTGAGCATGATGTCATATGGTATGGAATATCCCTTTGGCCAGTTTGGGTCAGCTGTCCTGGCTGTGCCCCCTCCCAGCTTCTCACTGAAAAGAGAAGCTGAAAAGTCCTTAACTAGTGTAAGCACTACTTAGCAACAACTAAAACATCGGTGTGTTATCAACATTATCCTCATACTAAATCCAAACCACAGCACTGTACCAGCTACTACAAAGAAAATTAACTCTATCCCAGCTGAAAGCAGGACAGCTGTTTATCAAATAATTTTGGGGAGGGGGAGAGTGGAATACCTCGTTTGCTTTAAGCTAAAATAAAAATTATTGGGTTTGGATATTAAAAACCCCAAACCCAAAGATGGAAGGGCTGCCCTCAAACAAAACAGGAAATTAAATCTAAGGCTTAAGCATCCCAAATAGGTGTTTGGACTGTTGTCCTCACAGAACAGAAGAGTAAGAGCCTGTGCATGACTTCTCCTTCTTTCTCCTTCTCCTTCTCCTTCTCCTTCTCCTTCTCCTTCTCCTTCTCTTTCTCCTTCACCCTCTCCTCTCCTCTCCTCTCCTTCTCCTTCATTTCCTTTATTTTTTTTTCCTTTCTTTCCTTTTTTTTTTTTTTAACAAGGACGGTATAATTTCTGTTATTTGAATGGCATTTGTGTCACTTATGTTTGTTGGAAGATTCCTTTCTGCTGGTAGCAAACTTCTGGTCCCTTAGATTACATCTCTGTTTGGCTAAAAATAAGCAATATCCAAAAGGGTATTTTCTAAAAGATGGTATGTATGCATAGGAGACTTGATTGCGGTATGTTTTGATATAAACTGTCCTGAACTTCTTAGATTGGTATATAATTTCGCTTCGTAGGTATGGAGAGCAAATGGTTGGTGAGATCAAGGCAGTATGCTACTTTTTTTTTTAAGCTGGAAATGTCAGCAACCATTACAATTTACTATTTGAGATATAACTTTTTTATTGTAATATGGGAGCATGCCACAGTTCACTTTATGATTTGTCAGACTACAGAGAGTTGGCTCTCTCCATTTATATAAATACATTTGTTAGCTTGCAAATCTAGTTAGTTATTTGGAGATGCTGCATGAGGAATTGATGTTGCTATAAAAGAAGAGTCTCAGCTGTAAATATGTAAGATTAGAAATAACATTGCTGCAACTTGCAGAAATCAAGAGACCTGGAGTTTTTGTTTAAGCCCAGGAATACAGCAAATCTGGGACATTCATACAGAAAGGAAATTCCTTTGATATATTTTTTAAAAAAAAAGATTTCTGAACTGTAATTAACAACCTATAAAAAATATATACCTGAGACTGAACTGGGTAATAAGATGCCACCTTTGTTCTATAAAAATACTTTGCTACTAGGAAAATGATTTTAAAAAGAGTAGTCAGCATCTGAACCAAACTATCTGCTGAAGACTTGCACTCCTGATCTTCTGATGTCAATAGCTGGGAAGAGCAAAACTCACCTACCTTACATCCATCAAAAATATAGTGGGTTTTATTTGTTATTGATTCTTAAGGTACAGTGAAGCGCTGCCTCTGGAGTGTGCTTGCTGACGTGGCAGATGGTCTTTATTACTCCTAAAGGTCTGTTTGGTTAATGGCACTCTAATTCTTTAGTATCTCCATCTATCTACCCTTCCCTTCCAATTAAATATTAGTGACACATTTTTATGGCCTCTAAAGCAGCATAAATTAGCATCAACTATGGACACAATAGAGTAATCCAATAATTGCAATCTGATGATTAACTTGAAGATACATAGAAGGCACACTGAAGTTTTAGGATTGGAGAGCTCCTGTGAAAGTTATTCCGATGTGAAGAACATTTTCAGTCTGAACATTTTATATATCTTAAATGCTTCCATATAGGTAGTTAAAAGAAATACTGGAACACTAGTTTAACACACCTCTATTGTTCAAATTTTACCAGAAGTCCCTATGTTGGTGGTCATGCTGTAGAGGCCCATTATAAACAGGCATGTGCAGAAAAACTCCCTTCATATGCTACAGAAGCTAAAATACACTTCATGGGCATCCAAGCAGGGCCTGACTCTAAGTATATTTAAGTTATTGCAGGAATCCACTGCCTTCAGGGGGGGTTAGGTCATAGCTGTAATGATCGTTTTAAGTCACTACACGGAGTCCCATAAAAGTTTCACATCCAAGCATTTCTCATCAGAACAGGCTACATTTGAATTAAATTAATTAACTCAAACTGTAATGAACTATATCCATTTTATTATATTGATAGCTCTTTAGCTGTATTTAAATGTCATATTTTCACAAAGTTTAATTATGCCTTCCTACTTCCCAGAGAAAAACACTGAATTTAAGACTGTTATCCCCTTTCTTCAGGTGAGAAATCTGTGAGGAAGTGGACTTTTTTTTATGTTGGCTAATGTGGAGTGCTTCTATTCTTGGCAGCCTTTGAAGTGAGCATATAAAATCAGAGGGCACTTTCAAAAGACTTAAACCAAAAAGTACTAGATGCTAAGCAAAATCTAGGACCCACTTGCACTATTGTCTCTCTTGTGCCTCATTCCTCAGATGATACTTTTAATGCTGCCTGAGCATGATGCTCTCTCTGTCTCACAGCATTACCGAGATTATAGATCACTGAGAGAGAGCGTATACTTGCCCCGTATGTTTGCTCTGTTTTATGCTTTTGTCTAAGCTTTCAAGATTGCCCATTATTGAGGACAGGATACTTGTCAAGAAGGAATTTTGATCTGACTGAGAACATTATGTTCTCAGCTGTGCTGCTCACAGTAAAGTGAACTGATGTGGAAGATGACTTTCTTGCTCTCTTTTTACATATCTGTTTGGTCTTTGGCCACAAATTTCTTGTGAACGACAAATTTGCCTTCTGGATTATCTAGAAAACACTTATGTAAACAAATAACAATACAAATACATTGATAGGTGCATAATTCTGTCACTGACAGTGTTCAACTAAATAGTTTTAAGCTCTATCAGATAAATTAATAAGGATGGTTCTTTGCTTTTGTTCTTAAATAAGTCATCCTCTGATGTTCTAAATGAGGATGTGTCCTGTATTTGTACATTTCAGGGGTGGTAGCGTAACTATAGCTATAAACCACATAATGTTTTTCTGGACAAGGAAAATAATCTACCTGTTAATATGTGCATTCTTCAGCAGTATTCTTTGGACGAATCTCTAAATTATTGAGACACCCCCCCCCCTAATTTTTTACTAACATGAAAAAAAGAAATAATAATTTCAGCCTTTCATCAGTTCCTATGTATGTTTATGTATCAGTTGCTTATATTCATAAAGGAAAGGTTAGTGTTCATGATTTTCATTGCTTTGTACTGTTCCAAGTTTTCTTAGCCTAGTTTCATGTGTCACTTTAAAAATGGATATCTTTTTGCTTACAACTGCTGACAATTTTGCTGTTCTTAAGTTTTTGAATAAAATGCTCATAGTCCCATCCTTGCCAGCAACAGCAGCAAGAATTATCAGTTTCTTATGATTTTCTGATTCTTTCTTCAGATATTGCATATTAAAATTCACCACAGTTAGAATTTGTAGGGTAAAAATTTGACCTGTCTGGAAGGTATATGAACTAGCTGTGGATGTCACTTATTATAATAGCATTTCTGACAAATGACAGGTCAAAGTCTTGGGTTTCAAAGTATTTATGCAGAGTGTCAACCATTTACTCTTTGCCAGTTCAAATGCATAGTCATCTAGGCATACCTTTAAGGGATGCCCCTGACTTTTCATCAAAATTCCTTCTTTCCCTGCATCATCTAGTGGATCTTAATGATTGGAACTCAAAAAGAGGGAAATAACGACATATTTGAAAAGAAGACCTGAACAGCTATACTGTTTTTGTTACTATTACTCACCACCTCCTAAGTTTATACTTCAATTTGACTCTTTTCCCCTCTCTACTTTTTAAATAAACAGAATTTCCTTGATTTTTCAACAGAGAGTCACCTTAGCCTTTTAAGTTCAAAATGAAGAACAACATTAAAGAACTAACAGAAGCTGCAGCATAAGGGAGGGTCATGGCAAGACATTAATTTAATAGCATCCTACAGAAAACATGTAATCAACAAGAAGGATGAAACTAACTTTACTCATAGTATTTAAGTCGATATATAGAAAGTAACTTGGAATGAAACATCAGTTTCTTACTTTGTTCCAGCAATACCTATGACTAGTTTAAACAGTCAAATGATGTTTATCTTTTCAAGTGCTGTTATTCCTGATGGCATTCTCATGTCTGTTTGAAGTATGAAATGCATAATGAAGAATCCGGTAAATCATGCAATATATGATTCATTGCAGAAACTTAGCACCGTTTCCTGAATATCTGTGTCTTTGAAAGAGGTTTTTCCAGGAAAATTTAATTCCTTGAGCATTCATTTGTAAGTAGCACAAAAGGCAAAGAAACATGCTTATTTTTAATTCATTACCACATTCAAATGAGTATTTATAGAATATCTTGTGATTAGTGAACCATCTGTATTAGTTAAGGACTGAACAGCAAGATATGCAAAAGTCTGCATTTAGTCAAAAAATAATTCAGAAGTCTTCACCACGTTACATAAACTTCTGATGAACTTACACCTTTTTGTATGATATTTTTCAGCATGCCCGTAACTTCTTTATGTTGATATTTTTTGTTCATCTTTAGCAGGCGAGATCCACCAGCAACGAGCTAACATAGTAATTCTGGGTAGCGGTTTTCTAAAGTGTTCAGTGTTTACCCTACTTTGCTTCCACTGAAAGCGCTGGAACTTACAGAACAATGAATTTACTGGAACTGGTGCTGTATGCTCTAGAAAATCCCATGATGATAAATATTCTGACTACTTACGGTAGTAAGAGGTTAACTTAAACTCTTAAAACTTAAGGTTTTGTTACACTTTAAGGACGTTTCCATTATAATTTCAGTTGACATGGGACTGAGCAAAAATAGTATTTTAAGACTAAACAGAGGTTCCAGAGGTCTCAGAATAACAAGTATTTTTCCATTAGTTCTGTATGTCTTAAATTACTTGTATTAAAATCTGCATGATTCACATTTTATGTCATTTTTCCATCATGCCTTTATGCATTTACCCTTGTGAAAGTCTTATTTCTGGCCAAGAATTTAGAATTAACTTTCACATTAAGTATCATGAACAGTAGTTAGAATTTAAGATTACAAACTGACATTTTTACATATCATTAAATATTAATTTAAATCTACTTGGAGAAAGGCAAGTCTCTTCCTCCTTTGCACTCACACACTTCATTTAGTACCTTTATGGAAATTAGGGTGTTCCTAGAATTATTCTAGAGCACTGGTCTTATTGCACAGACACTGATGCTCACGAGGAATGTTATTTATGTGAGTATTTCTGCCGAAGTCTGTGGGACAACTCCCTGTTGTAAAGCTGCACACAAAGGGGAAGGTGGAATGGGCCTAAAGACTTCAATGATTACCAAGCACCCTAACTTAGAAAGCAGGTAACTTAATTATGTAAATCAACAGGAGATTGACCCTGCAGTGAATTTTTAATAATACACTAATTTTCTGATAGAGAAATCAAATTAGACATTAGTGGCAAATCTTCATCTCAGCATGCAGAGAGTTACATCCCCAAATCTTGTTACTAATAGAAGAACTGCACATAATTCTTGAGGCAGTACAAAAACAATTTAGGTTGGATTTTTTCCCTCTTTTTCCCCCTATGAAAAGAGTTAATATTAAGCTTAAGTCTGTCTCGGCTCTTCTATATTGATCTTGAGACTGACTCTCAGCTGCCCTTAAGTATTATCTATTGTAGTCTCCTACAGCTTGTAAATTGGTTGTGGGATGAGATAGTCAAGACCTTTTTCACAAGATAGTTTTCCAGTGGAAGAAAAAGCTGTTTTCACAGAGGAGAAATTCTGTGAAACCAATGGAGAAAATTCATCTTAAGAATAAATAACTATTCTAAAATTCCATAAAAATTCTCCTGAAAGTTTCAGAATTACATTTTACATTCTCATTTTACAATTTGTCTTTAGTTATAACAGACATCTAAAATAATTCTGCTACTGCTATGTCACAATAATGAAATGTGCTATTTGTATAATCATTTTTTTGTAGCTACTACTGATAGAAGCATCATCTGGAGATCAAAGTGTCTTTTGTTCTGTTCTGAAAAAAGCTTCAAACTGCTGCTTGAAACTTTTCAAAAATAACTTTTTGAAGATACTGTCTTTCATATATAATTTCAAAAGTATCTGGCTCTTTATCTGAAACTGCAATTTTTAATGACATAGATATTCTGATTTTCAGCCTGCTAGTTGCTAGTATCAGCAGCTGGTAATTTATGATTGAAATAATAATATTACCAAGCATAATATTCCTAAAATCATGAATCGGATGCAAAAAGTTCTTGTTATGTTTACCATAGCAAAGTGTTTAAAGAATAATTTTGGAAATCAGTTGTTCTGCTGACCTTTAAGGTTTTTTTTTTGGTTTCCAGTGTCTTCTTCTCAGATACAAAGATTAGAAATGTCTTTTCTTATTATCTGAAAGCTGAATTTTTATGTGACTCCAGGAGGTGGAGCTTTAATAAATTAAAAAAATCAAATACTATGAGAATTATACTAAGATTATTAATGGTAGTTACACTGAAGCTGGGAAAAATAAGTTACTCTAAGTTAGTTTTATTCACCTGCTATCTCTGTTTAGTACTATTCTATCAGCTAAGCATCAGTTACTGATGATTTCAATGATACTACCTATTAAAAGAGAACTCCAAGATGAGACAGTTATTAGAGTTTGGTTTCAAGATACTTGTAAAACTTGAATTATACACCACAATAAACACCTCCCTGATTCACTGTATGGGTATTTATACATAAGGTTAGCAAAGACTTATCACACTGCTTTTAAATTTGGACTAAAATGTAGCATTTGATTTCATAAACTTCTCTATTTTTGTTCTGGTTTGGTTTGTTTTTACAAAAAATATGTTAAGATCTATTATGATCAATGTTAATTTACCTGTACCCTCAATTCTCAAAAGAAACATCAATTACTATGCAGCAGAAACATCAGTTATAAATGTCCTTTCCTTATGGAAAGAATTAAATTACACCTTCTTTCTTTCCATAGGATTAAAATATTTTGTTTACAATCATTAGCCTGAAGTAGTTTTGTGATTTAAACAATTAATTAGTAAATTGTCTCCCTGTCACAGAATTTGATTTAACCAACTCAGATTATGTATGAAATGGTGGCTGCAATATTTAGCCATATTGAACTGTAAACATTAATATCTATTCCAAAATTAAATCCAGTTGATAATTCCCTGTTTTCACTGAGAAATCATACTCTCAGAGTCCATACAAAATGATCAGCGTGGACTTCTGACAGTTTCTGCTGCCTTTAATACAAGAAGTGGAACAAGATTCTTTTCCCAGGAGCACCAACAATGAGGACTTGTGGCTCTTCTGCTCCTTTTACTTGCATTTGTTGTATGATCTGGAGCTTTGGGCAATCTCCAGCAGCGCAGGAGTGGTGACTTACAAATTAAACAATTATTTTGACTTGTAAAGTCCTTTGACAAATATTCAGATGAAAGTTATAGATCAGCTTGCAAATGAAGTCTTAGATATGTTTTAAGTGCACAAGATAATGGACCTGAACTCTGCTTGTCTCCATTGGTTTCTCATGCATTGGTATCTAAAAATCCGTCTCTCCTCAGGCTCTGACTGGTAGCTGACAGCATTACTGAAAGGCTCTCTTAAAGCAGCTCTGGATCGGTTCCAGTATTGCCCTGCTTTATCCTGTTGTCTCTTCTCATTCTCACAATTTTGGGGCTTTTGGCATTCTTAGGTGTTGCTTCTCAGTATGTCTCTCTCCATTCCATGTCCACAGAGCGGCTCCAACAGTTACATCTAATCAGTTACCTTGTTCGATCCTCATCTGAATTTCCTTTCCTTTTCCTGTAAAGGTTGGAACAGTTCTTTTAAAAAAAACATAATTGGTTTGAGAGCTGAGTTTTCAGTTGGTTTTTTGTTTATTTTGTTTTTTTTGTTGTTGTTTTTATTCAGGACTTTTGAAAGATTCTTTTCTTGCAGTAGAACTGAAATATCCTGTGGTTCAGTTTTGTATTGAAATATGAATGACAGCATGAAATGTTCTACATCACTATTAATTTTGTTTACATTTTTGACATCTTTTCTTCTCAGTTAAACTCCTTTCTTAGCATAGAACTTTCCAGCATGACTTTATTTCTGTAATATACACATTGTTTGCCCCACTTTACATAGCAATGGCTCTTATTTAAAGCCAACAGTTTTTTTTTTAATTTATTTAAAGAGATTGGATCATTGCTGCTCAAAATCTTAGAACAAATTATATTATTGTGTATAATACAGAAAACCGTTACATTTCTCCCATACCTTATTTAGTCAGTTCCAGCATGACTTTATTTCTGTAATATACACATTGTTTGCCCCACTTTACATAGCAATGGCTCTTATTTAAAGCCAACAGTTTTTTTTTTAATTTATTTAAAGAGATTGGATCATTGCTGCTCAAAATCTTAGAACAAATTATATTATTGTGTATAATACAGAAAACCGTTACATTTCTCCCATACCTTATTTAGTCAGAGCCAAGATTCTTTCCTGTTTCTCTTCTGTTCAAAATGAACATGTTGAAAGTATCTTCATGAAAGCATGGGCTAGTCACTGAGGAAAACTTCTCAGATCTGCAAAGGGCCTGCCCCTGCAGGATGTGAAAAAATTCCAAAACCTTTCACAGGACTTCCTCATGAGGTAGATTTAGTCCTGGGTTCATATCCACAAAATCTTAGGAACTCTGCTAGTACACCTAAATGTGAAGTGTTCTTGATCAAACTTGATTTAACCTAATCTGACTTTGAAGTTGGTCCTATTTCCAGCAGAAGTCTGGTGCTTCTGCAGATATCCTCCAGAGGTCCCCTCCATCTCTAAATTATTCTGTGATTCTATGACTGGTGCTCAAGCATGTAGGTAACTAGGGTAACACACAAGGATAACATTTTCAGCATTTCCCCTCTGACATTTGCCTTGGCAGTTTACTCTTACTATGAATGAAAACTGGAGTTTTTCTGATATTAGTTGCATTCAAAAAAGTGGCTTCTAAGAAGGAAAGGAGAGGCTTTTAAAGAGAAAACAACACAAATTTCCCCAGAAATCACAAGGTGGCCACTCAGCAATAAATGGAATAAAACTTTATGACCTACTTTTACATTTCAAGATAATGTTTTGCACTTGTTTGCGTCTTAGGAGAGAACTTCATCTGATGGCATACATACTCTTGGATTTGTATCTCTTCCTAGCTTGTAGGAGCCAGACCAGAGGATCTGTTAACTTGCAAAAAGTTTGAAGTTTCCTTACATGCAGTAAGCTGTGTTTAGAGATACTGTGCTGCCAGTTTTTTGGTTTTTTTTGTTTTTTTTTTTATTTTTAATGAGGAACACTTATTTTCTAATATCATAGAATCATAGAATCATAGAATACCAGGTTGGAAGGGACCTCAAGGATCATCTGGTCCAACCTTTCTTGGCAAAAGCACGGTCTAGACAAGATGGCCCAGCACCCTGCCCAGCTGAATCTTAAAAGCGTCCAATGTTGGGAATCCACCACTTCCCTGGGGAGATTATTCCAATGGCTGATTGTTCTCATCATGAAAAATTTTCCTCTTGTGTCCAGTCGGAATCTCCCCAGGAGTAACTTGTACCCATTACCCCTCGGCTTCTCCATGTGACTCCTTGTAAAAAGGGAGTCTCCATCTTCTTTGTAGCCA
>NW_008795018.1:2023212-2025904 GCF_000699145.1 Aptenodytes forsteri
AGCTATTTACCACCACCCTCTGGGTGTGGCCTGTCAGCCATTTCCCCACCCACCACACAGACCCCTTGTCTAGACCGTAACGCATCAGTTTCTCTAGGAGGAGGCTGTGGTAAACCATATTGAAAGCCTTGGAGAAATCCAATTTGGATTTCTGGACAACATCCAATGCTCGCCCTAGATCAACCGAGCAGGTTACTTTGTCATAGAAGGCGGTCAGTTTTGTCCAGCATGATTTGCCCTTGGTGAATCCATGCTGGCTTTTCCCAATCACGTGCTTCATTTGACTTGTGATAGCCCCCAGGAGGATTTGTTCCATAACTTTCTCAGGGACTGAAGTAAGACTGTACATACATAATATGCATATTATGTACCAAAAATAAGGAGGCCAAAGCTGGCAGGGAATATCTATCCCCTCATAAATCAAAGGAGTGAACCTGAAGATATAAATATATACACATATGTATGTATGCATGTATGTGTATGCACATATATATGTACGTATGGAGGTGTACATGCACACAGACACGCACAAATATGTAGACATACTAGCATATACATATACATATCTATATACAGGCCACATATATGGCTTAACCTTAGAGGAAACACACTTAATTCTGCTCTTATCAGAGTAATGCAACAGAGGAATATCACATATTCTAACAAAAAAGCATAAACTACAGATATTTGAAGCAATGCTGAAAATGAGTGATATTGCATTCCCTTTTTACTGTATTTAATTTCATATATCTGAGCTTGGCATAGTTCTGCAAAATTTTGCAATTCTTACATTTTGAAAGTATAGCATTCCTGCTGTACAACAACCAAACCCATGATTTCAGATTGCATTTCTCTAATACGTATCCACAATCACAATGAGTCATAAGAAACAAGAGAGAATGGACTCTTCAGTGTTTTCTCTGTAGCTTGCAGAAAGAACACATATCTCAAAAAACCTGAACTACAAAATAACCTGAAGCTTCAAAATTACAAAATGAGACACTTAAGAATAGGCACATGAGAATATATGGGCAATACTTGCAAATGCTCCTGTACTTGTTTATGCTAGAAATTTGAATTTTTCAGAGAGTGCTGACTCACCAAACAACTCATCTGACAAAAACCTAATTTTACATTCTACCCATTATACACCCAAGTTATTTCTGGACAGATATATATCAGACACCAATAATTAACACCCCCACCACTGCCTTCAACAGCATCACTAGCAAGACTGCAGAACATTTGTGTTACTTATAGCATTGGATATTTCTGAATTAATTAGTGTTGCTTTGCAGTACAGATGTTGGATGTGCACGGACAAGATGAGCACTAACAACCTGTGTCTTGTTGCTGTTCACAAGTATTCATTTTGCAGCTTTGCCATATGCATATATTATGTGTAGTTGTTCTGAAAACTCCCTTTCTCAGATCTTAATGATATTGCGTGCCTCATGTAAACTGAAGTGAAAGAGGAAAGAAAAAGACAAAATGAATCAGATAAGCTTCTTTGCTATTCTTCTTGGATTCCTCCTTTAAATCTCCTTTTTGCTGTGATGCTTACAAAATACCAGCTGCAGTACTGAAATTTCATCTATCATGCTGCCAAACATATTCCTTGTATTCCTTCTATGTATCTCTATCTGTATACCTGATACAGATTATCTGATTGTAAACCAAATAAAACAAGGATGACCATTCAATTCTGTGCTTGAACCCTGTCTACTTTTAGGGTCTTGATCCAAAATTAAGGATTATGGTAAAACAAAAAGCTACTAATAAATGATGTGACATAATATCAAATTGGATTTTGTGAAGCGCATAAGATATTTACAGATATATAAGAACATGATTTCTTTAACATCATCATACAAAGCAAGGACAGTTTGGGTGAAAGAAGCTATACAGCTAATCTAATACATGCTAATATGCCTTCTCATGGACTACTGCTTAGGAAAATCATTGGCTTTTGGTCAAAATTCTTGTTAAATAAATATTCATTGTCTGAAATGGCAAAATTTTTATACCTGTTGTCAAAGATATAATGAACATTTTCTTGAATGTATTTTTTATTCAGACTACTAGGGATCAGCATGGACAATATTGTCTCGGTGCAGAAAGTTTGGTCCTATGTTGTTTATATCACTGTGTAGCAGTCTAGTTGCCTCTAGTGTACTATGGAAAATGTATCACTCAGAAACCATGTTAAGAACATGAGAGAAAGCACGAGCTTTTGAACTGTTTCTGTGTGGAGCCAGAAGTCTCAGTATTTTGCAGTTTCTGCCAAGGAAACAGAGATGTTTCCTTTCCCACACTTAATGACTGAACATTTTTAACTAGTGCATAACATACATTATTTGTATCCAGATGCATATGTTTGTACGTATAACTATACTGCCACGATGTTGCTATTTATAGGACAAGCTAATCATTTAAACCTCTTCAGAAAAGTAATGTAAAAAATGAAGATGTCCAAACTGAATAACTAACTGTAAGAGGCATATTTATTTTCTTCACTATAATTTCTTTCCAGTACTTTTCTACCTTCTTTTCCAAACTACTTTTTCCATATTTTGCTACTCTGTATGGCATACAGAATATTTTGTTATTGTTTTTAAAAGACCTTGTCGTGATTTAACCTCAGTCGGCAACTGAGCACCACACAGACACTCGCTCACTCCCCCCCCCCCCC
>NW_008795018.1:2026579-2060539 GCF_000699145.1 Aptenodytes forsteri
AAGAAGAATACACAAAGCAAGTGATGCACAGTACAATTGCTCACCACCCGCCGACCGATGCCCAGCCAGTCCCCGAGCAGCGGCCCCCCCGGCCAGCTTTCCCCAGTTTATGTTCTGAGCATGACGTCACATGGTATGGAATGTCCCTTTGGCCAGTTTGGCTGTGCCCCCTCCCAGCTTCTTGTGCACCTCCAGCCTTCTCAGTCGGTAGAGCATGGGAAGCTGAAAAGTCCTTGACTAATGTAAGCACTACTTAGCAACAACTAAAACATCGGTGCGTTATCAACATTGTTATCCTAAATCCAAAACACAGCACTGCACCAGCTATGAGGAAGAAAATTAACTCTATCCCTGCCGAAAACAGGACAGACCTTCAGAATTTTCTGCTCCTTTTCCAGTCATTCTTTCTCCTTTGTTCTCATATTTGCTAAAAGTTTCACATTGTTACAGATTGATGAGGCCAGCCCCTGGGTTGCTTAAAATGTTTTTACTGGACTCCTTAGATAGGACATCTGCCTGTATCTCTTTATTTCAGCACAGTCTCTCTATACATCATCGGCCTTCACTGCTATATCCCATAGGGCTTTATTCAACCTTTAACGCAGTTCTACTAGATTTCCATTTGATAATACCTTTTTTTATGTTATCTTTTTCTGCTATAGAACATTCCAGTTCACAAATCTAGGGCCTGCTTCTTTGTCTTTTACTCAAGTGTGTACTTCTTACTACAGACATAATTGGGAATATTATTTGCACAAACAACTCCAATAAAAGAACCTGATTAAGAGATTGGGGGGGGGAAAAAAAAAAGACTTTTGTTGTGCTGCATACAGGACTGCACTGAACATAAGAGATATCAGTATTTGCTAATGATAAAACATATGACCTCCTTATCCCTGCTCTCCCAGATAACACACTGAAATAATTTCTATAAAAGCAAGATTTATTTTTGCAGTAATTTTTTTATTGATCATAGCTACTAGTAACTGATCCACATGTGGAGAAATTATTAGAAACCCAGTTAACTCAAAGGGGTGTTCTGTATTTTGAAATGCTTGTAGGATTGCATTAGAGAAACCTTTAGCTATTCCTCCAGCTTGCCTATTTCAAAATCAATACCTTTTCTGATTGTAAATGCCTTTTTTTTTTAATGTAGTACTTCAGACAGTTGAATAACAACCTTCTTCTAAAAACTTCAGACAGCTGAATAACAACCTTCTTCTGAAAAATTTTTATCTCAAGAACATTTATAGATCTTCAACCTGAATTACTGTACCAGCACAAAGATTTGTTTAAGAAGAAATGACTTGCATTTACACATTTAAAACGTGTGACTTCTTTATGAAAAGGTTTCACAGAATTTAGTCTGTTTCCCCAGAAACCTTCTGTCCATTGCTTGCATGCATGTTTGGCATAAGAATTACTCTTCTGGCCAGCACACAGGTTTCCTGCATGACAGGAGTGGCGAACGTAGAGCACAAAACTGGACATGCACAGGCTGTGGACTGCAGGCTTGATCTTAGCCAGGGAACACTGAACATCTTATGGATACCAATGACCAAGGCACCAGCAGGCAAATTATATATAAACCCTCCAGGTTACGGAGAGTGAATCTAAAGCAGCACATGGCAGCGGCCAGCTACAAATCCTACTGTTCAGGACTTGGAACCCTGCGTGTGGCATCTGGGCCCTGCAATTGCCAGCTCTACTCTCAGAGAGCCTCAAAGGTTGACTCATCTGCAAAAACAGGCAGAGGAAAATGAAGGCCAAGGGGTACATGTACAGCCCGCTCCTGCCAGCTACACGAGGAGGGAGTGCCAAATACATTTTTGGAGTGTTTTAGTCACAATCGTGTTGATGAGGTCCAAGGATTTAAAAACACATTAGTGTCAGATGAAACCTGGGTCATATGTATTGGTTTTATTAAAACTGTATTAGGGATTATATTCTCAAAACACAGTATGTTTGAAATAATTTTCAAGGCTACCCTTTCTATCTATCCTTGGTCAACTTTGTGATCAATCATTTCACTGCTTAGAATAGATGTCAAGCAAGTCAGGAGAGATTCATGTCAAAAGATCAATAAAGGACTGAAGATAGAGTCAAAGCAGTTGTGAATATAAAAAGGAAATTCACGTAAGTTCTGATCCCAGCTGCACTATCCTTTTCAAAAACATATACATTGTGCTGACATGAAAGATTTAAAAACCAGAAGAAATCCCCAAACCGATACCTAAACCAAAACCAACCTGCTCCCTCTGCCCAAACCACCCATGAAAATAACCAAAAGCAGGGTTCTAGAGGCACGTTCCTTGAATTATGTCATACCGCATAGGATCTTCTCTCTACCCAAGTGTTAGCTCATACAACAGAGAGCACACCTGCTCCCTTTATATGGGACTGCATGAACTGGGATGACTGACTTCCATCTTTTTGCAATGTCTCTGCAACTGGGGGCATTTTCTAGAACACAACTTGAGAGGGAGAAGGTGGAAAAGTCTTGTACTCTTGACTAAAAGCTTATAGTACTGTTGCCTTTGTACATGCTAATAAAATAAAAACACATAAGGAAATAAAAAAGACTTTCTGTGGGATGCTGGAACAGAGAATCCCAAGCCTACCTCAGACAAACGCAGACATGGTCACTTGTAATGAGGAAGTTAGTCAATGATTAAAGAGTATATTAAGATTCAAAGTATTTGGGTCAAATTCTTTTGTTTGACCTGGAGAAAAGCAGTTAATCTTTTTTCTGCCTCTTTCTAAAAACAGGGTCAGAATTCTCTCCTTGTCATTACACATTAAAAATTATCTTTAGGCAAATGATTCCCTTAATATGGACAGGTCCATTGTCCAGAAAATAAAGCCATGACTTTATTTGTTCCTCTAGCTGTCACTGATATTTAGATAGCTAACTCAGAAATTTATCTGAATAAAACATCTGGATAGACACTTCAGATTTTAGTTGAATAAAGTGGGAATGCTCTTACTCGGGCTTGAGATTTAGGCTAGTCATCTAATCAGTGCAGAGATGGGCTGCTCTGTAGGAAATTTGATTGTTTTATACAGATGTCTCAGAACAGAATAAAACACTCTGTCAGGGTACTTTGCACTGAATATATAAGCCTAGACTATTGGCTTAGTCTAAAGGTCTTCCTTCCAGAGAGCCAACAAGAGTTGAGATTCATTTTGGTCATATAATCTCACAAGGTACAAGGATGGTCTGGAAGGTACTGCAATATTTAATATTTCCAGCTAGAAATAGTAACAGTGGAACAAGGCCTCTGCCCAAAAGCATATCTAAATTCAGAGTTCTGCGCTGAGCTTTGCATCTCATATGCTCAGTAGTATTCATTCAATCAGTGTGAAAAATCTGAGCTTTTTCCAGAAGAAAATAATTCATAAAACAGGGCTGTTACCTCTAGCTATGCATCAATCTCTCTATATAGTATGTAGTCACCAAACAGTTTGACCTAAAAATTTCAGTTTGCCAACTGTTGATGAACTACCTAACTTAACATTAAATATTAAGTAAAGCTGGTCAGCAAAATTATTAGAAATTCTGATGAAAAATGGCCCCTTTGTAAAACATTTCCCTGGAAATTTCTGCCAGTTGAAAAAGAATCTAGTTCTCAACCCTTATTATTATTATTCTCTTTTCTTTCTCTGCCACATTTTGTCAATGTTCAGTACAGAAAGGGCTGTGGAAGAAGAGGAACACAAAGTATTAATATTGCGTGTTTCATTTAAAAATGCAAAAATTAAAGCCACAAATATTTCTAAATGCTCAGGAACAAAGTTATAAATTGCTGAAAAGAATATGGCTATGGCAAAGTATATGGCAAGTGTAGATGGAAATCCAGTCTAAAAAAGGCTTCTGTGCTGTTCTGGCATAGGATCTGAGCTCATGGGAGAGAAGGACATAAATCTAGTATCAGGGAGACCTCAGGCTCCTGAAGATGTCACTAAAACCCTTCTAGACCCTATGGCAAATCCATGTTATTATTTGGGTTCACCTTTTGTTTAATTCACAAATAACACGAGCCCAGGGTACTAGTAACTGTACTGTCAGCTGATAGATTTTGGCATTGTGATATTCTGATCATCCTGAGGACCTGAGTGAAATTAGTAGATCCGTTATCCAAGTAATTTCCTGCTCAGTATAAACAGCAGTGCTGGTCCCCACTGATTTTCAGATCACGTGTCTCTGGGCTTAAAGATCTTTCTACCTACCCCTTTTGTACACTATCGCACAATTAATTAAGTACATACTGTGGTCAAAGGTTTTACCATCTCCTGAAGTGTTAAGCATCAGATGCTGCCGTACACAGGAAGCATATAGAACTGATGTTCTGATCCAAGATGCCAGCGTCTGAATTCCTATCTGCAAAGCTACAGCATCAGCACTCAGCCTTAAATACTGTGTTTGCTAGAAAGTGCTTAAGATTTTCATTGTAAAACTGCATATTGTCATGCTGCAGCACTGCAAATCATTCTTACTTTGAATCTGGCTATCCTTTAAAAGTGATGTCAAAGGAAGGAAATAGAGATAGAGGAAATAGAAACACAGGGAAAACGCAGTGAAGCTTAGTATATTCCAGAGGGACTTTATAGTGATGAACAGTCACCTGCTATTAAAAAGTCAACCATTTTTGTTTTGAAAGTGTTTTTCCTTAGGTAATGGTGGTGCCTAGAATGATGATATCATATTATCCCCTTTGACTGAGTCCACTTTCTAAATCCTCACTTTCAGGTAATGTCTAGTTTTCACAGATTCTTTTTACAGACCATATCCAAGATGTGGCTTTTGCTATCTATCTGCACAGCTGAAATATCTCATGTCTCAGCTACTGCAACACCCTTTTTTCTCTGACTTTGACAAATGCAATCTTGCTCAGCTGCTGCAAAGATCATTTTCCTGGCCTGTCATTTTGACCATTTCACCTCTCTCTACACCTCCCTCCGCTAGCTACTGTTTTTCTGCCACTTCAAACACAAGCTGCTTGGCTTCACCTTCAAAGCCCTTTCACAACCCATCCCCACCCCACAAATGATCTTTACATTCAGTAAAGAGCAGTTGACACCTGTTACTGGTTGGCACACAAAACCAGTCTTTTAACAGATTTTTAATCAAGTACCCTTCTGATTTCTCCTGCTGTCTTTAAGATTCCTGAAAATGTTCCCCACATTTCCTCATTTCTCTCTTTTCAATCCTGTCATTAAAATTTGCCTTGCCATGTTGTCCAGAGAGAGCTAAGGACAGACAAGTGGCAGAAGTACAGTCTTTTATTCCCCAATATCACATTATTATCACTTCATTTCTGTCTGTCTGTCTGAGTGCAAGTTCTTTGCAAAAGGGATTGTGTGAGGTTTATATGTTTCTCCTACAATGGCATCCTTGTCAATTATTGAGATTCTTATATTTGAAAGCATAAAAAATGAGAGAGATCTGTGAGCTTCTTAAATTCTTTTCTACACATTTTGCACTCAGAGTAATTTGAACAATACTTTTACATTTCCTAGACCTTCTGATCCTTAGATGTTGTTATTGATAACTTCGGTCTTCATCTTCCAGACTAAATATTCATCAGATTCATTTGGACCATCCTAAGACTTCAGGCTCATCTCAGTATGATAACTGCCAGAGCTGAGCCCATCATCAACATTTACACAGAATGGCTGCGTGCTTCTTAAATGTAGACTCTTAGGGATAATGATGGTACCCGAATTAGAGATTTCCTCAGCAGTGATACCATATGCAGTGTAACTGGCCGGCTCCTTCTGTCTTGCATCATTGCTCAGATGAAAATGAAGTAGTTCAGGCATTTTATGGGAAGGACATAATGCCTATAAAATTTATTTCTCTCTTCACATGGTGAGAAAACACTCCAGGGTATACCAGAGAACAAACTTGCCCTGATCATAAGGAACATAGCACATTGGAAGCAGGCCATTAAATTGGTGCTTTCTAAGCTATCTAATCTGACGCAGCAGACAGCTTTGACTGTTGCAAGTATCAGGTATTAACACGTGTTTCCCCTTCTTTCCCCCTTCCTCTTACTTGTGTTTTTAATCATAACCTTAAAGCAATTTCTAAGCACAGGTGCTGTCACATTGATGGGCCTTTTTCTATGAGTGTGAGTAGAGCATACAGTAGCATACTTCAGAAAAAGAACAAAGTGCTGTGGTTGACTTAACTGTCATCCAGGATGTGCAGATCCATGATATTGTAATTGTTGTCTTTTAAGGACCAGTGCTGAGGAAAATAAAATCTTTCTTTAGCTAATATGAAATACAAGACTGAACTGAAAAAAACCCTACCAAGAACCAAAAAACACCAAACCAAAACAAAAAAACCCCACCCGAACCACCAAAACATCCAGTTTTTGTGTAATGATCTGAAAGCACTAGATGGATACACATGTACCAACACAAATTTAATCTTGGAGCTCATTCTAACTCACATAATGGTTTTATGTGAATTGTTGATAGTGGTATTTGAAAGCTTGTGTATACTGGTGAGTATCCATATTCATAGACTTCTATCAGTGGCTTGATACTTCTAAATTTTTTTTCCTAGAGCTACTGAGGTGAATAAGAAGGTGAATGTTGGCCTTTCAGCACACATAAGTGAAAATTTTGGTTTGGATATGAAGTTCATTATAAGGAATGGAATTTTTTCAAACTGTGTTAACAACTTTTGATGCCTCGTGCAACACATCTTGGTGTTCTGGGCTTCTGATCTTGCAGATAAATGACCTCTTATTTTGTGCTTCAAAGTATGTCTTTCAGTAGGAAAAGGAGCAAGGCACAAAAGGGATGTTGTGTGTACATATTTATATCAATACAAAGTCAGGGCATAGCCTAGGAAGAGACTAGACTCAGGAAGTAGGAAGCTCTTTTGACATCTTCAACATACGTGTAACTTCGGTTCAGTAATGATGTCTGGCCCATTCATCTAGAGTATATTGATGCAGAAGGTGAAGCAAACATTACTCATTGCAAACTTTTTAGAGATCAGAGTCAGATTGCAGTGTTCTGACTGTGGAAACAAGATAACTTTTTACTAACAAAAAATAAATAAAAATGCTTACTACATACCAACTACACTTTAGTAAAAAGTAACTTTTTTACTAAAAAAAAATAAATAAAAATGCTTACTACATACCTAAAAGCCATACTGCTTTCTCTTTACTACATAAAAAAGGGATCTCCATTTTATACAAGTAGTATTTGGTAGTATTGCAGAGTCAAGACAGCTGTGAAGAAAGTGAGTTCAATTATACTTTTGTTTGTGCATCTGTTGTATTCAGTCAACACCATGTCCAGAATCTTTTCTCCTGTTGGTGATGTGCAACCAGAGAATAGACCAACTTTCACATCTTGAGTAAATTATGCCTGGAAGTCATCTTAAGTATAAATTTCTTCGCATCAAGGCACTGAAAGGTAGGAAAGATGAGATTTCAAGACGAATATGTCAATATTATCTAATGACGCTTAAAGCTGAACAGATTTTCATTCTACTCCTGTTTCAGAAGGACAGTGAAATTATATCTTAACAAACAAAATTAGAAGTAAATATAAGAGGTGAGATGTAGAATTCCCATCTAAGATTAGGAGTTTAGCACTGAAGTATCATTGAATTGATGGGAAAATCAAAGAAACATGGAAAATTCTAAGAAATGTATGAGTTCACTATATATGGTATGAAACATACTTTTTTTGTATAAAACATACTTTTTTGTATAAAAAAATCTCCTGAGATATAAACAAAAAGATAGGTAGAAAGAAGATGCTTTTTCATCATCCCAGTGAGATAATGTTCTCTGACACATACAGATCATCCTTCAGCTACTCCTATTATTTACTCCATGTTTGAAGTTATCACGGACACTAACATAATGAGTGTATCAGTGAGTGAGTGAAATTCACATTATCCAGCTAAAGCCTAAGTAAAAGACTGTGTGGAAAAGGTCATCTTTCTGCTGGAAATGTAACTGGAGTTTTGATGAGGTGAAATCCAGCCTCTGATATAGATCCAAAGTCTGGGCTCAGCTTGCTCCTTCTCCATAGTCCAAATGATATACAACACACCATAGTGTGTGCCAGTGCTTGGCATAATTAGTAATGACCAGAGATGACCAGACTGATTTTTGTACGTGTATGACTCGAAGAATCTTACTGTACTTTGTTAATTAGTTCCTCCCTGATCAATTACAAACAGATTCTGTTTTTTTCTATGGCATTTGTGGTTTAATGCATGTGTGAAATACTTGGGAAAGAAATTAACAAACTTTTCACTTGAACTGCCCGTTGTTTGTTCTTGGTGACTATCTTCCTATACTAAACAGTTCTGCCTTTGATCCTTGATCTGGTGACTGAAGCTTCAACGTGGAGACATTAATTCAGACCAAAATGCAGCAGCTCTATGCACATTTATGCTGCAAACATGGTAGAATTTCTGTTCAAAACAAATAAATAACTGTTAGTTGGCTTTTCTGTGTATTCCTAGCTGTAGTAATTACCTACACATACTTTGGCAGAAATCTTTTTCACGTTTAGAATATAAATAGTTTTCCCACTGTTTTTTTTTTTTCCATGGAAAATACATCTCTCTATATATGATGTACAAATTCGTATGTTAGAGGTGGGAATGTGCCTGGATCCCTAGAAGACAAAGGAGGATGCTTTGACATTCAGAGACAGCACAAAGTGTTCTTTTGACCAGCTAATTAAGCATACCCAGGGTTTTTTATTTTATTTTGCTTCCTGTGCAATTTGTGAATTTGACTTTACAGCTGGCCAAGGTGGATGGCATGACACAGCTTGACAATCTGTGTCAGAACAGTAAGCATATTTCTGAGTCATTGCATGGCACAAAAATGTGGACTGCTGTAGAGACAGCAACAGTATTTGTAAAAATATTGGCATAAGTCTCCTTTTAAAGACCATATGTGCAGGTCACAGATAATAACAGCTATAGAATAACTAAAACCTCATCTTGAAGTTTGTACCAGCATCAAAAGTATTATACTTTTCTTTCTTAGCAAAACACAGATACAGGTCACGAGAAGCACCCTGCCTGTTCTCTACTGCGCTCATGCCTTCAACATACTAAAGCATATTTGTGGGACAATCTGATTGGATGCTAAATGTACTGACAAATGTTGACATAATCCTACTCAAGGTGATTTTTCTTCTTTTTCTACAAACTGTTACACAGAAAGAAAAAAAAATCTTTCTGCAGTTACGCTTAGATTGAAAACCATCAATATCTGCAGCACAAAACCCAGAATTTCTAAAATGGACTTATTTAATTTTGAGATTGTTTTTATTTAACTAAAAGACACTGCACACACAAATGTATTGTCTAAAGATGGTGTAGTTTTCTTGGACCAATGTAAAACCCAGAGTATACAATAGTTGTTGGGGGACACAGTTACAACAAAGGTTGGTTGAAGTATTTTTATGGAAATTTTGGAGGACATTTTTTTCAACCCTTTCTGATTTCCATCCACAACAGGAAAAATAATAATAATAAAAAAAAGCTTTAAAATCCAAACCATTTTGATTTCAGGATATGCCACTGCAGTGTTTCACATGAGCTGTAATAGAGGTGTCTCAATTTCTCTATGGCAGACTTCACGATTGGCAGAAATTTGACATGGTTTACAGCAGCTTATGTACCTTTGTGATTCCTTACATTGGCATAAAATGGTAAGATCCTAAAAGAGCCATACTTGGACTCACGCTTAGAATGGGTACATCCAAAATATGTCAGAAGTCACTCTGGTGGCATTTCTGAATTAGGAAAGCCCTTTGCTGCTTAAAAAGTGGATTTTTTTTCATGGGAGCAATGTACAACGTATCCAAATAACTCTTATTCCATTCATTCATGTAGTCATTCCCACAGATGTTTTAACATTACCCTATTTTGAAAATATATTTTCTCCATGAAAAAGGAAATTAAGTGAGGTTTAAAGGGAAAAGCATGAACAAAAACATGAACTTGAGTCCAGTCCATATGCGTGCATCTTTTTGAGACTGCATCAAAGACCAGTAGTATAATTAGTTTCATTGTAGAAATGAAGTCTGCTGTGCAATAAAACTATGTACATCCCAAAAGATTTAGTTCACTAAACATTTATATTGCTATTTTTTGGCAGGAAGAAAGAGAATGGGAAGGACGGGGTTTGTCTTGAGCACATTGTAGCAATTCTATTTCCTTTACTAACTAGAGTTCCAATTTAATTGTAAAAGACTAGTTTAACAACAACCGTTTTCTAAAAAATTGTTAGCTGGTGTTAATTCTGCCTTCTATTAGTTATGACCCAAGTCATGCAACATCTGTTCCACTATTTCACCCACAAACTGGCATGCCCATAATTGCTTGGGTTGTCCCGTTTAGTCTTTTACAATGTCATAACATTAACTTTGCTCAGTCAATGAACATGGTGAAAGTTCATGTCTCTTCAAACTGCTTTTCAAAAGTTTATACAAGTCAGGCTTTTGTGGTTGTGAAGGAGGAAGCTATATGACCAACAAACACTACATCTATTACTTTGAATATACTTTTGGTGAATTTTCTTTGTTAATCTTATCTTACACTTTATAAATAGAAAAGTCTCGGAGTATATTCTGATGAATTCTTGAGTATCAAAACTAATCTGGTGATGAAAAATGCTATCCTATATCCCTTTTGCACCCACTGACTCGAAAAGGAATTGACTTAATTTAAGGTGCACAAAGAAAACATGGCTGAGTCCTTAGAAGTAATTTGCTAAGCTAAAAATAAATTGCTGGTGAAACATTGGAGAAAAGAACTAAGTGCAGAGAAACCCTACTTTTGGAGCTGCTTAGAATGGATACAAATTATCTTTACACTCTGTTTTCCAGGCTTGATTATCTAGAGGCAAATATCACCACTTTAGCATTCTTCCCAAATTCATCTCCAGGGTTAAACATCCATGTTTAATCATTGCTGATAATGAGATTTGTAAACTTTCAAAAATCTCTTAACTAGAACTCTATGAATAGGTTTGTGCATAAAGTGGACTGGGAGGAATTTGCTTTTTTTTTTTTTTTAATCTAAAGAGTTAGAAAGAGTTGATTGACTTTTTTTTTTAACATGTTGTACTTCTGAAAATTTCACCATGCAAAGAGCAAGCTTGATATGCCACAGTGAAAGCATTAGAAAAGAAACTCAAAGAAGCTATTCAGTGTCCTTCAGTATCTGAATATTCCTTACATAACACTGATTTCTGCTGTGCGGGTAGTCAGAGCACACATCTACCCGAGGGTTTCTCAGATTGGGGGTCCATGTAACTCATGAAGTAAATTAAATCCCCAAACCCCACAAACTGGCATTTCCAGATACCTGCTGGTCATCTTACCAAGAAGATCCCAACAGATTACAGTTCTAAGATTTCTCTTCTTACAGTGATTCCCAAATTGCCTTAAAAGAGGGCTCCAAAGAAAGAAAGCTGAAACAATAAAGGGCAGAATCCAAAACAGAATTCAAAAAGTAACTAGCAGGAAAAATTACAGTACTAAATGGAAGGAGTTATAAGAGTAGTTGGAGCTGCATAGGGAAAATTTGAAATGGATGTGGAAAACGAACCAAAGCACTGCGAACACCAGAATGAGGAAATGTCAAGAAATGAAGAGCTGGAAAGGGATATGAATTAATGGAGCCATGAATTAATAACATTGCTTTCCTTGTGCTCTAAGAAAGATGCAATCAAAATGAATAACCTGCACCCTGGCTCATATACTTATTTGAGGTTGTACCCACATGACTCCCAGAAGAAAGAAACAAAGAAGACCCTCCCCAAACCCGCCCAAAAACCAGCCACAAACTTTGAAAGATTACCTGGGGCAACAAAGTGAACAACACTTGAACTCTAACAGAAAAAAAAAACCAACAATGCTTGGAGACTCTCTTCTTAATTTTTTCTCTGCTTTTTTATGTATTCAGCTAAACCCAGTTATCTTGAGTAATTTCCGAATTATTTTCAGTAGCACTAGATCTAGATCAAATAACACCAGTTACCGGAAATACCCTACACTTCTGCAGATCTTCTGTAGCAAGTTATGTACATGGAATAAAACCATGTGTGGAAGAATACAGCCAAATCACTCAAACATGCTCCATTTCAATTGTCGTTTCTCTTCTTCCCTTTGAGTTTTCAAACTATAGAAAAAAAACCTTTTGAGTTTGAATTCACCTGGACCTTGTCAGTTTGAAGTGTAAGGGTATGTGGAAGGAAAGTGTCTACTCTTTTAAGGGTATCTGGACAAAGGAGCCATAAACAAGAACAGAGACAAACCTGACAGACATAGGGTAAGGGAGGTTGTGATAAGAACAAACCTGGTCATTCACACTAATTGGTATGAATACCTGGAGTGTGAGGATGTGTATTTTTTTGGGAAGATAGGGAAAGGAAAGGGAGGAAGACAAACACACAGAGGCATAAAACTTGACCAACTTGCATTCATAGAATCATAGAATCATTAAGGTTGGAAAAGACCTCTAAGATCATTGAGTCCAACCATCACCCCAACACCACCATGCCCACTAAACCATGTCCCTAAGCGCCTCATCTACACGTCTTTTAAGTACTTCCAGGGATGGGGACTCCACCACTTCCCTGGGCAGCCTCTTCCAATGTTTAACCACTCTTTCAGTAAAGAAATTTTTCCTTCCATCCAATCTAAACCTCCCCTGGCGCAACTTGAGGCCATTTCCTCTTGTCCTATCGCTTGTTACTTGGGAGAAGAGACTGACACCCACCTCGCTACAACCTCCTTTCAGGTAGTTGTAGAGAGCGATGAGGTCTCCCCTCAGCCTCCTTTTCTCCAGGCTAAACAGTCCCAGTTCCCTCAGCCGCTCCTCATAAGACTTGTTCTCCAGACCCTTCATCAGCTTCGTTGCCCTTCTCTGGACACGCTCCAGCACCTCAACGTCCTTCTTGTAGTGAGGGGCCCAAAACTGAACACAGTATTCGAGGTGCGGCCTCACCAGTGCCGAGTACAGGGGCACGATCACTTCCCTCATTAACGAAGACAATAGTCAGAAACAACCCTGGTCAGTCAAGGTAACTGATGGGTTATCGAGAAGCTGCAGGCAAACTGGGACAACTGATAAGGATGCAAACTTGAGGGTCCCGGGTGCTAGAGGGGATTGGTGGGACTATGTCAAGTGCTGAGGCAATGTGCAGGGGAGGGAGGAGCAGGGAGAATCAAAGAGGGGTAGACAGAAAGGGGTATAAAAGGGGCTGGTCACATGTAAAATGGGGCTAGTCAGTACGCTTGTCTGCCTGAGCCCTGTGCCTGATCAACCCAGTCTGTCCTGTTTTCCTACGTCTTCTTATTGAACATTTTCTCAACTATCTCTCTACATAATCTCACTCTCTATGCCATATGTACGTGTGCTGCAAGGACTAACTGCCAGCTACTGGTGAGACCCATATGTGTATGAGGGAAATTTTGTGCCGGCTACTGGACTCAGACCCTGGGGGGTGTTGATGAGCATCTGTATCTTCCCAAAACTGCCTGTGTGTGTTTGGGGGCTGTGCCTATGTGTATATGTCTCCGCGATATGTGCTCAGCTCCACTACTGGTTGAGCCTGCAAACAGGAAAGTGGCAGCCTGGGCAGGAGGGAGTCCTGGGCTGGGGCAGCTGGAGAAGGCAGACACTTTTAGCATCCCTTAACACTAAGCTGCACATATATATATGTATAAAATATTATAGACACACATCCAGTCTCGTGATATATATGCAGTTGATTGGTTGAAAGTATGGAGGCACACAGTTAGTTCTGTGCTTGCTTTCTGAAGAATAAAAGTATTGTTAATCTGAATGCATTGCTCAGCTGGGGACCTTGAAAGCACAGTCAAGCTCAAACACTACTTACCTAAAGGAAATAGTGACATCAAGTTAATGAAATTTTGAATCAAATGTTAAACAATTAATTTTCTATACCTTTATTAATCATTTGTTGTGAAGGAAGAGTGACACAATGCATACCTTTCAAAAGGATGATCATAGAAAGAAACAAATTTATAAATTCTGATAAATCAAAATGGCCAATGAAGTAAGCGAATACACCCATTCTCCTCATTATTCAGGAAGTCTGTTCTGACAAAGAAATTAGCTTTATTTTGTCACCTCATTTATCACAGAGAGAGAGAATTTAAAAAAAAAAAGAGAGAGAGAGAAATACCGTACCTTGCCCTAAGCCTTTTTCAACTAACTTCAAATTGTCATTAGAGTTCTACTTTGGTGTCGCTCAGTTTAGTGATCTGTTTCTCCTTTGCAGTTTCTAAACTTAATTACTACAGCTATATCTAAGACACAGAATTCTGCCGGAACAAAAGTCTTCTTTGGTGTGTTTGTTGGGTAGCATCACGCTGCCTGTGCAGTAAAATGCCGGCTGCTAGCAGCTTGTGAAGTGTGTGTTTTCTCAAGTCAAATTCTTGTCTTTTCTTGAGCAAAAGTTTTAGAATATAAAGGACATTATTGCAGAATTTCTAGGCTCTGTTCTTAAGTTCTTCAAGCAGAGTCCTTTGTCAAAATAGTTGCAAGACTCTATTACCAATGTCTCATGCTTTAGTCCGAGTTGTTAGATCTGATGCCAGTTGTATAATGTGACAAGACAGGCAAGGCTACCTTTTCTTTTACTTTGTAAAAGACCTTGGTTTTCCCCTAACTTCCCATGACAATTGTCATTGCAAGCCGCAGCCATGTTCTCCCACTTACATCCTCATCAATGACAAAAAGAATATTTCTGACTCTAAGGAGATCTTACACTCTCCTGCTGAGGCACCACATTATCCCTCTCCTTGCGAAGGTCCTGAGTGAGGCAGTCAGCCCTCCTGTCACAGGAGATGCTGCTCATGCCCAGCTGCGGGCCCAGCACTTGAAGTTATGTGTCACAGCCACGCTTCAAAGCAAATTGGTTTCTGTTTTCCAGCAGGGATACGCAATCAGAATGCATTCTAGGGGATGTATAGGAGGTGAGGGCTACGTTTCATCCTTTTGGGTTGGTGTTTATTCACTCAGGAAGACGAAGAGGCCCTCTGCGGGCAGCAGCACTGGCTCCGGCCCCACCACCTCCCCTGGCCTCCAGGTGGCAGCACAGGCAACGACTGAGAGGCCTGAGGCCCCGACCAATCCTGTGTCACCGTTCCTGCTCCCAGCCAATCCCCTGCTGCCAGGTGGTCCTGCAGGGTGGAACCCTGCCAGGCCTTGTGCTGCAGCAGAGCCAGCCTCTGGCCGAGCGTTGCGGGCTCCGCTGTGCTCTGACAGGTTGCAAAGCCATCAGCAGGCACAGCTAAAATAACTGCTGCTTTTTCTTTTTTTTACTGATTTGTTCTGTTCTGTTTTCCCATTTGTCCCCCTTGATACACTCCCAGCGTCTGTCCTGCCACCTCTGTCAGCAGTTGGTCAGGAAAGGAGGTGTCGCTGCATGGGCTGGACGTAGGGCACATAAATGCCGGCAGCTCTGTCTTCCCATGTCTTGGGACGCTCCTTGGAGCCCCAGACTATTTCTCTGTGCTCCTCTTGCAAGGTGTTTTACTTCCTTCCGCTCTGTAATCCATCATTCTACGTGTATAGCCTGTGGCTGATTCATTTAAAATGTCACTGGGTAGCACTGTGGCTTGTATAACAATGTGGGTGATAAATGGGAAGTTTATCCCCAGAGCCTTTTCTTCTAGATTTATAGGCACTTTACATCTAGAAGGTAAGGGCTGACTCCCACCCCTTCCTAGTGCTTCCTCCTCCACCTTCCTCCCCAGGTCTCATAGTTCCGGGAGCAGCAGACGGTGGAGGGCAGGTGGGAGGGAAGGGCCTGTGTGGTTGGGGTGGCTGCTGCCACCATAGAAGCAGGTGTAACTGGCTCTCTTCCCTTCAGCCAGTCCGCTCTCGGACATAGGGAGGGATAGGGCCTTACTCTGTGGAGAGGATGGCTGGCCCATTCTGGTAGAGTGATGAGGAACAAGGAGGCTTGGATGTAGAGTCTCAGGTCTATTAATTGCAAGACATAGGGAATGGCACGCAGCAGGGGTGGGAGTCTGGGTGGTGAGGAGCAGGGAGGGAGTGCTTTCGCAACAGTCTGGTTGCTGCCCTGAGTGCTGTTTTCGTATCCAGGGCGGGCACACCTAGATAATCCATGCGTTATTTGAATGCATTTGCAGAGAGAACAGTGCTTTTACAGGTGCTGTTTAAGGGCCAGGCTACATCTATGAAAATGTAGTTGCTGGGTCTGCTTTAATGCAATTCATCCTTTGAAGAACAGTTCCAAAGTTATTTCTGCTTGCAATCTAACTGCTTCTACCTCTTGAATTAATCCAACTCATTTGATCATTTGCTGTTGCCTTTTTGGTCTGTTTTTGTTATCTCCACTGATTATTTGCATCTCTCTGTGCTTCTATAAACCTTTCCCCAATCCCAAATTGGATCTCAACCATACTTCTCTTCTAACTCATCATGTTACTTTTTCTCTTAATCACATCCTTCTGTTACTTCTTTGATTTCTTTCCATCTCTCTCATCCTTTTACCTTTTCTCTCTTTTTCTGCTGCTACTAACTCTACTTTCTCTCATTTCTCTCTCCTGCTTGCTTTTCTGATGCATAGAAACCTTCCTCTGCTTTTCCTGCTGTTGGTGATACTTATTTGTCCTGATCTGCTCTTGTTCCTTCCCAAACTTTTCTCACCTGCCAGTTACTATCCTCTGTTTCAGAATTAAGTAACCCCTGCAACTTCTTCCTGTTCTCTTGCACCTCAGGAATGTCTGCTCACTCTCAAAATGTCATAAATTTATGACACTTAGCTTGGTGTCTTCCCCTCTTCTTTTTGCAGCCTCTCCTTTGTGCAGCTCCTGCTCTTCCCCTACTCTGCTTCTCCTGGACTCTCCCATATGTCTTTATTTTCAAATTGTAGCTGCTGAAAACTTGTATGTTTTTTCTTCCCCTCATATATAATTAACTAGGAGAATGTCATATTTTCTGCTTGCCATGCAATTGCATTCAGAATCAGTAGGTAGAGCAGAATTGCTTAGAATTAGCACCTCTACAGGTTCCTAACAGAAATGTCATGGTCTCTGCACTGGCTTTCTAGTTCAAATTTAATTGTTCCTTTATAAAGCCCTGAATAGAATGAGTCCAGGCTTCCTTTCCTTTACAGTTGTTTTTCTTCCCAGCAACAAAGATTACCTAAAGCGAGATTGCATCAACTTTGATACTTATGTACAGGGTGATATTGGAGGGCAAAAGTAATGTTTTTCTTAGTCTGCTAGAGGTAGATATCCTATGCAGGGTAGAAGGCCCATCTGTTTATCCAGAGCTTTATTTTACTAAGGATTTAGGCAGAGTATTTTGGGTCTTTTTTTTTTAACTTTTGCAGCTAGGAGTGACTTTCTAGCATTACACCAGTATAAAACTATGTCAATTATGTTGCCCTGTATCCATGTGACATTATAAGGCCTTTTTTTTTTTTTTAAGAAGCTGAGGATGGGGAAGGGAATTACTGGCATGACAATTAGTTTGGATATTGTATTTTATTCCTTATTAAATAAATTAAAATTTAATTATAAATTATGTACATAAACACTGTAATATTAGTAAAATGCTTTATTAAAATGTATGCATTGAAACATGAGCTTCTTACTACTTTTATGTTTGATAATATCATGTACTGTAGACATTTGTACATGAGTTTTGTATTTTTGTATATATATTTGTGCACACGTGTATAAATAGGTTAGATTTCATTATATGGTTGTATGTATGTATATTTACATATGTGTCTTTTTATACTTTTGGGTTGAATTTCTCTCATGGAGAGGACAGAAAATCAGTCCTATGCTCCTTATTTCTCTTCTTTGATATTGGTAGAATTTTGGTTTTCATTTGTTCCCTCCATTCTCTCCTAGCACTGTCAAAAAATGACATCCATTGATCATCCTAGGGGTGGATTCAAAGTTCCATTTCTATGTTTGGGTAGTGGAAAATAATATTTTCTAGAATAAACAGCTTTTGTTTTGCAGTTACCTCTTTTAATATTTTAAATTTATAGGGATGAAATAGAAATATTTTCAATGATGCTGTATTTTTTTTTTTCAGGTGGCATTCATAACTATATGGCCAAATCTAATTCCTGCCCTATATTTTTGGAATCTCTGTAAGAGAATTAACTCCTGTAACCCTGAGTAAGTTGGTTTAAGATTCACCATCCTTAGAGTAACCAATTGATAGTCTCTTTGCCAAAGCTCGTTAGGTGGACAGCATCTTAACCCTTATTACTGTGGTATTAGTCAAATTCTCATAACAATATCAAAGTATTTTGAAAAAAAAAGTAAATTCACTACAGGTTTCAGAGAATTCTTGGAGAAAAAAAGGCGCTTTACAGACTAAAAGCTATTCAGTTTGTCAAAGAGCAGTTTAAAAGGGTGGTTTTGTTACCTCGTGCATTGGAAAGAGATTTCTGATGACAGATTGTTCTTCATTCTGTGCAAAAGACATACTGAGAGCCAACAGCTGGATGAGGGAGCTAACCAAATACAGACTAGAAATAAGGGACATCTTTTAAAAAAAAAAAAAAGTTAATTATTCATTGGAAGAATTCAGCTACTTGTAGGGTAACTTTTCTGTCAAGTGTTGTTTAAATCAAAAACAGTGTGTCACCTCTGAAGGTTCATCTCTCTCTTTCTATTGACTGAAGAGACAGCAAGGCTCCTAAGTGTCTCTAAGTGTCCTAAGTTAGGAAAAATGAATCACAAACTATGAATATCCACTCAAAGAATGAGATATTCTTCAAGTGTTGTGCTCAAGACCAAATTTAGTGCCTTACATGCATCATCCACTAGATGTAAAACAGAAAGTAATTTATGGTCTGGATTTTAGAGGTATTTCTCGTGTTGAAGAACACCTATACAAATTCTCAGACATAATTCCATGGGTCTATTCTAGTAGTTAGTACTTCACCAAAATGACTAAGAGCTTCGTGGTCTACCCTAAAGTTATCTAAAACATCTTAAAACTCCACTCCTTACCTTTTCAGTATAATCTATAAGTAATTTTTCTTGCTGCCCCATGGTGCTCTTTTTAACCAAGATCATAATTCAAATCCTCATTGTCTAAATAGATAGCAATCTGAAGAAAGGCTTTGCAATTTTGTCTAAATTCCGAAGCATTGTATGGAGGATTTGCAGAGGCTCCAGAGAGAGCCTCTTATCTTTCTCCACTATTGTTAAACTTCAAATTTGCATGATAAAAAATATAAGTAAAATAAAAATAAAAGCCCCTTTGGTCTCAATGTAAAAGCAACACTGATGGAAAAACAACTCAGAAAAAAACAAATTCAAAAAGGAAGGAAAAAAGTACTAAGGCAAGAGATTACATATGCATAAATGCATAAACCTAAGCAGCTGATGGAATATACCAACAAGCAAAAACTATCTTACAATGGAACCATATCCCACAAAGGAAATAAATCATTATCTATCTGTTTTCATTTGGTGTTCAATGAGGAAACAATTCACTTGTGGAACTATTTCTAATCAGACGACCTCTAACAAAACCTTTCATCTTCTTTCACCTGTTTGGCGTACAAAGATTGATCTGTTCTGCATTCTGAAACTGATACCAGACAGAAATTATTTTCAACACTGGCTGGCACTGGGCCATGTTGAAAATGATTTGGGAGCAAACCCTGACTAATGAATGGAAAATGATTTAGAAGCCATCATGACAATCCATAAGTGACTCCAAAAAAGTGGAAACAAGTTATAAAACAGAAGCAATAAAGAATAATAGGACAAGCAATGGAGACAATAGCTAATCTGTGTCATAAGTTAGTGTGCTGCATCCCTTGCTCTCCTCTTTGTTTTTCTTCCCTTTCAAGTTTCAGTATATCAAAATGCCAAGGATAGGTTAGAATTACAAATAGTTTTATATCAGTTCAATTTTTTGGATGCTATAATAAGAGATTGGGTAGACATATTTCTTGTTTCCCCCCCTTCCCAATCCGTTCCACATATGGTATTAGAAGTTCATTCAAGGAACAGAAAACAAGTTTCTCAAAATTTTTATTGTCTGTTCTTTTTCTTTACTCGGTGGCAATATGTAAAACACAGGGACAGATAGATACTTATTTCTGGATGAAATTTAATCCAAGAAGAGGGCTGGTGTCCCTTGCCCCTAAGGTTTTATGACATAATTATACACATGGCACAACATAGCTGGAAGCAAACAATGAGGAGGGAAAGATGTGGAAACATCAATATCATAGAAAGCTGAGAGTTCTCAGGGTTATCTTTCTTCAGACATCCAAATGTAGCATGACTTTGAAGTGCATTGAAATTCCTATTTGGACAATTTAGCTGGGCCAAATATGAAGGAGGGATAGAAGGAGAATGAGTGAAAGGAGGAGTTTGTATCTGGGACACAGATCTGTATCTGACACTGAACTGGGATGCAGCAGAAGTACATAACCAGACTCAGGAACTTGGAAGCTCTATTGTGATGTACACCTAGCCATAGATAATGCTATCTGAGGGCAGCACAGCAGAACTGAATCCTATGGATGTGATGAGGAGATAAACACAAGTGGTTTTACAGAGTAGCAAGGCCATAGCAGGTTATGTGAAGGAAAATGAGAACACACGTTTGAGCCAAGTAACCAACAAAAGCTGAGGCTGCTGCCATTCGCAGAATGCATGTGGAGCAGAAGTGGTGGGAAAGACATGTTGAAAGACAAGAGCAAATGAAGAGGAACTACATAGGTAATTTTTCTTCTTGTTCCTGGTGTCTTTGTTGTTTCTGCTGAGAAAGATGAGACCTAAACCACCTGAGTTCAGATTTAGGCTTCTCTTCACGACTCCTTAGCATATTAGACATCATCAGAATATGCTTAATCCATGCCAAAAGCATTTGACCTTGGTCACTTTCATTCACAAATGTATCTGGAGATAGTGGTGCCCATTTTTGCATGATACTTTAGTGTATACATCAGTCACTTGGAAGCTGATTTGAGTGCTGTCTTAGGGGACAGTGGGTCAAATTTGTGACATTCACCTGGTGTTTAGAATCCTCTATGAGTAGATAAGAGCAGAGAGTTCAAAAACCCTCCGGCTAAGAAGGGGCTTGAGTTGGGGCTGGCTCTTTTTTTGATAAGAGATCTAACTACTGGGAAATTGTATAAATGAAACGGATTGCTGTTCAAGACAAAACAGAAAACCAAGATCCTCCCACTGCAGTATTATTTCTATTTCAATTTTCATGCTAATTTTAGTAAGGCTTGCATTGTGTTGCTGTGTATTGTTAAACAACAACTATATCCCGCTGAAGAGACGGCTGCAGTTCAGTAATGCATGAAGGCGTTCCTGGGTATTGTATACAGTTTGAATGATCCATGTAGCATGCTAAGAAAGTGTATTGAAATCCATTTCCATGACAGGTGCTAGACAAAAGAATAACCTCTGTAATGCAATTAGAGTTTCTTCCAGATTAAATGTGCTGTACGAAAGTAAACCCTGACTTTGGTGTTTTTATTCAGATTGTTAGTGCTTGGTGTAGTACTTAATGATGCTTCTGACTGAATAGCAAAGGTATTCATGCATAGTTTTACTGAAAGGTAAATCTGATATTTATCAAATTGCTTTATGAGACAGCAAGGAAGGCAAACTGATGACTTATTAACAGTATTTATGTCTAAAAATTTTACATTCCGATGTGAAGACCCCCTGTGGCCAAAATATTTAAATGCTACACATCCCATTTTTAGGACAGGTCCCTACCATTTCAGTGCCATCTCAAATAAAACTGAGACAGGTGACCATGTAATTGAAAAAAAAAGTGATAGTTCTGAGCCCTGATATTACAGAGTTCACTTCATTTTTCCTCCCAGATTTTCCCTTTACACAGATGGTGTAATTTTACCCCTCAAAGTTTTACCTCTGGAAGCTATTTTTATTTATTTTCTATAAGTGCACCTTCAGGCAATAACAGCAGGGGGGCAAATCCTTTATTTTACACTGTCAAAACCGATACGTTGTGAGTTATTCACATCACTTTCTGAAATGCCAGTCAATGGCTTCATGTTTGGAGCAGTGCGAACCTCTAACAGACTCAGAAAAATGAGTCTCTGAACTGGTAGCACCAGGGTGGGTGTTACTATAGAAAAAAAAAAAAAGAAAGAAAAAAAAAAGGGTCTTTTTTTGTTGCTGCTGTTGAAAGTTTTCTAATGAAAGGAGATGAATCAGGAACTTTGTAATAACATGTGCCTGGCCACTTAGCTGTAGCAGCAGATCTGGAATGAAGCTTACTCAGCACAAGCTTTGGACCTTTCAAACCTTATCATTTCTCATCTACTGAGCTTCTCACATTTATACAAAATAAAAGTAGGAAGGAAAAAATCAATTTTTTTTTAACAATTTGAGTCCAAAAGGAATACACATATTCCCACCTTAGACTTTTAGAAAAAAGTTGGCACATAGTCCGTCTTTTTTTGTTGCTGCTGTTGAAAGTTTTCTAATGAAAGGAGATGAATCAGGAACTTTGTAATAACATGTGCCTGGCCACTTAGCTGTAGCAGCAGATCTGGAATGAAGCTTACTCAGCACAAGCTTTGGACCTTTCAAACCTTATGTATCATTTCTCATCTACTGAGCTTCTCACATTTATACAAAATAAAAGTAGGAATAAAAAAATCAATTTTTTTTTAACAATTTGAGTCCAAAAGGAATACACATATTCCCACCTTAGACTTTTAGAAAAAAGTTGGCACATAGTCCGACTTTTTGCCCACAAAGACAAAGTATTTGTCTTCAGAGCCATCAATTTTAAAGACTGATACTCCTTCGTCTTTTTTTTTTCAAAGGAGTTCAGCTCAAAACAGCAAACGAGAAAGTGAAAGAGCAAACATTAAATAATGAGCCTGTAAAGGGAATATCTGCCAAATTCTTCCATTGCATATTGGAAGGCTGCTGAAACCTGAAACTGCCATTATTTTCCATGCAGAGAAGCAACCCTTCAGGTCTTCTGACAATGCAGAAGCCTCAAGACAACATTTCTGGAACTGTTACAGCAAAGTCTTGTAACCATAATAAATGTGTTCAATTTTTATTTTTCTTTAAGGGCTGAAAAAACCCAATTTGGTTTACTAGAAGGGAGTACTGAGAGGTGCTGAAAAACTTCTCCCAACTGCCTGTTTGCTGAGAAATGTAACCTTCCTAAATCCTACCTTCAGGTTGAAACTGACAGGAAAATCTGTGGAAAATTTACCATTTTATCCAGGGAGCTGCAGCAGTTCAGTGGAATATAATAGTTTTCTATATGAATTTATAGCACACCAGCCGTCAGAGACAGATAACTTGGTACAAGTCCAGCAAACTCGATTATTCAGAGTGTCTGAAGTATGAGAGGATGACAAGCAAGACAAGCACAGATGTTGTTCTTTAAGTGACTTATGCTGACATGGTTTGCTTTCTTACTTTGAGTGTTGAATCAGGGAGACAACTTTCAGGTCCCAGCTGTAGGAGTTTTAGAAGGTGAGTTAACAGAAGAGTTCACGTCTCACAGTTACAGACTATTAGCCTGGGATTGAAAGCTTTTCCTTGGTCAAACCATCAATAAATGGATACTTATTTGCAAAAGCAGGAGAAAAAAAGCAACTGCGTGAGACGAATAATATGACTTTTTTCTATTTTGTGTTACAGAATTGGTGTGGCCACTGTGATACTATTTGCATAAAGTATTTGAGATGAAGTGAAGTGCTGATCTCCTAAAAGTTTTCTTTGCCATTTAACCCATGTTGTGGCTGAGATCTCCTTGGCTTAGTTATAAGCTGTGAAATTCTGCTTTTATAAAGTAATCTGTAAGATTCGGTCCTTCCTCTGCTATTGGGAGAGTCAAAACAATTCAGATTTAATATTTTTCAGTGAAATCCTGGCTACTATGATGCATAAGAGTAATGGAGGTTTTTTTTCAGTAGTAACACAAAGGAAGATTAAAAGGAAATGCAGAAATACAACAGGAGCTACTTTTGTATGGAATAGCAGAGGCTTTACTGCATAGACATAGACATTAAACTGTTTTTATTTCTTTACGTTTCTAGACTGCTGTACACTTGGTAAAAAAAAAAATATTCTCTGCTCATATTTTTCTGGGGAAGAAAGTGCTGGAATGCTCTAAGCTGAAACCTTGTTTGGCAGTGAGATCAGAAGTGCTATTTTAATAATGTTTTACAAATGACTGATCAAAACAGTCATTCTAGACTTCCATCAAATTAGCCCTTCTCTTCTAGTTCATTTTATTGAACTACTACTATTCATAGTATTGAATAACATTAAAATATATTTTGAGCTTAAATGTTTGTTCTAACAGAAATAGACCTTTATATGATGTATAAAGGTGTAAAAGAGACATCTAGTATGAAAACATTCCAAATCCCCAAATGACTTCAATTTGAGTTGCTCAGAAAATTCCAGGTTAATTATTTTGTTTCTAGGAAAGAATTCATATTACAGAAAAAATAATCAGCTCTTTACAGACAGTGTTCTTACTCATCAGAATTCCTGCTGAAATTAGGTTATACCACATTCAGGAAAAGTGATAACAGTGTACCCATTGCTGTGACTAATAAAAATCAGACATACTGACACCAACTGAATCCGTCATTGTTATTCAGGAAAACACTTAGCCAATACATTTCAAACCTATTGGAGACAATGGTGCTTAAGCACATGGTTATCTTCTTTCCTACTAGAGATCTGTGTCATATCCTTATTTATTCTTTGATTACAATTTTATCATACCCTCAGAAAAAAATAGTAGTTAAAAATAAGATTTCCTCTTAATGTGAGTATAGCTCTCACTCAAGATATGTTATTGCTTTGTCAGTAATTTTAAAAGATAAGGATGAATCAGGTGGAAGAAATGGGATTACAGAAAATGAGAGTACCAGGTTAGAGAGGAATTATTTGAAGTTATCATACTTGAAGGCGCTGTGATAATGGTAATAAGAAGGCAGATTTGTTTGGATAAAAATTCTGGTATCATCTGTAAATGGTGATGCCTTGACATTTGGTACTTTTATAATTGGCCTGGAGAGGAAATGTGAATATAAGAAGCAAATCCACATTGTCTTTAGGTTGAATTTAAGTTCTTATTTTACTCCCAATTTTTAATTAGCTTGTTAGAGTTAAGAATGATTCTTCAGGAATTCCTCAAAAACAGTTTACTAGAAGAACTAATAAATGTGGATAAACAAACATCCTTATATTAACTAAAGGAAATGGAGAAATAGTTTACTACACCCATTTTACAGTTGCATAACTGAAGAATTGAAGCAAACTCACTTATCCCTTGTTCTGAAGTGAGTGGCATTCTTAATTTTCAACGTTTCTGAGCTTTTTGGTTCAGGAAACCACAAAATGTTTGCTACCTTCAAAATTAAAACCTCTGGGGATTTGCTTGTGCAAAGATTAATTGCAGGGTAAATACAGGTCTGTATGTTGCCTACAGATACGATGTTCGTTTCTAAATATCTAAAGAATGCTAAAATCCATAAATTTTCAATAAGGTCATCTGTCACGCAGTGATCCAAAGCCAAAGTGTCCCATCCTTTATTTGAACATTTCATTGCATTGTTCTTCCTAAATTAGAGTCCTTGATTATAATAATTGATTGTGATAATACAGATACTAAGTCAACCAGCCCTAGTCACTGATCTATTTAACCATCTTGTTTGAATGCCAGGTGTGCGAGGTAAGTCATTTAGTTAAGTGGAAGTTTGATAACTGTTGTGGTTTAACCTGGCATGCAGCTAAACACCACACAGCATTCGCTCACTCCCCACCCCCCCACCCCCAGTGGGATGGGGGAGACAATTGCAACCTGCCGACCAATGCCCAGCCAGTTCCCAAGCAGCAGTGACCCCTCCCCAGCCAACTCCCCTTAGTTTATATACTAAGCATGACGTCCCATGGTATGGAATATCCCTTTGGCCAGTTTGGGTCAGCTGTCCTGGCTGTGCCCCCTCCCAGCTTCTCGCTGGCTGGGCATGAGAAGCTGAAAAGTCCTTGACTAGTGTAAGCACTGCTTAGCAACAACTAAAACATCGGTGTGTTATCAACATTGTTCTCATCCTAAATCCAAAACACAGCACTGCACCAGCTACTAGGAAGAAAATTAACTCTATCCCCGCCAAAACCAGGATAATAACCCAATGTAACATCTTTGATATCAGAAGTCAGATAAAAACTTTTATGTGTCATTGGCTCACAAGAGTCTGCCTGGGCAGATGGTGTTGGTTTTATACGACGGACATACTTTGCCTGGAGAGTTTCCGAGAAATATGGGCATTATTTTCAAACTGCAGTAAAGGAGAAAGGTGTCATTTCACTGACAGCCCCAGAGAATATTTCCCTGTTACTGCATGCTTGACAGATGCCAGGAACAGATTGATGTGTAGAGAAAGGCAAGGTACAAGGAAACTGTACATTAAAACTCATTAACTTTAGATAGGAAAACTCTATTGGGAGCAACTCTAGAGCATTTTTTGATGTACAGTGAATGTTTAACATTCTAAATATATGTGCTTTTTAATGTGTTGGGACTAAATTTACATATTTGGTGTAAATCTGAATGAAAATGAAAACAGTGACAAGATAAACACAAGAGAAAATGCAGCAGTAAAATGAATCATTAAGAATCTGAAGGAAAATACATAAGACATTTTTCATCCTCCTCATTCTTGATCCACCAGAAGCTATAGGTGTGGTATTTGGAGTGGATCACTTGAATTCCGGTATTAATTTTCTTCACTCTTGTTTATAACGTAACTCTTGTTTATAAAAAAATCAGATCTGCTTCTCGGTACAGTCAAACTCTTATGCATAGCCTTAACTTTTACCACTGAACAAAAGGAGATGGAACCTTATTATCTGACTTACCACAGAAACTAGTTCTCTGACCAACCAGTCCATATGTGTTGCCTCTCATCCCATCGGCTCCTTCTCACACATATAGCAAATTCCCATATTAAAGCTTATGATTTACTTGATTTTTTAATTTTTTTTTTTTTTAATTATGTGTGAGAAGAGTACTATAAGACAAATAGAGCACTGGGTGATGAACATAGAAGCACTGCAATTTTAATATGGAATTAAAATTGCAATATTACATGTACATAACTATAATGACTTCATTATAATAATCACTATTCCTGACCATTGAATGGGGCATGGATTTGAGAAGGTGCTTTTAGAGGATCTTGTATTTAGAAACAGCACAGATTCACAAGGGAACGAAGATGTATGTGCATGTGAATTACACAGGCATCCTTAATTTTGGTAATTCTTCATTTAAGCACTTGACTTTTCAACCTTAATATTCTTTTAAGGTAGATCTTGTTAGGAATTTAATTTATATAATTCCTGTTTTGATGTAAACAAATTTGATGGTAATTTTGTAGATGAAAACAAATTTTAAAAACTAAAGAGTATAGCTGAAAGAAATGTTTGTAAGAAATTCTGTTTTCAATGCAAATGGGACAGTGTTTAGTGAACTGAAAGTGGAAAATACAAATAAACAATGGCATGCTCTTAGTGTGTGAATATCTACTTATTCTATATCTTCATGTTAAGTTTGAAAAGGCTTCTTTTAGACAGGTAGAACTTAATTGTTTTATTAGAGATGTGTAGGTAGTAAATAATTGAAATAGTCATGCATAATTCAAATAATTGCTTCCACTAGATACCTAGTCTGATAAATATCTGATGGAAATGCAGATTGAGTATTTTTCCCTGATATGAGGATTTTTTTATTTTAAATTCACGGAACGTTGTGTTAATATGCATAATGGCATAACTGTCACAGCAGGTTACAGGTGATGACTTGGACTCTGATGCTACCTGATGCAAAATGACCCATCTTTTACTTCAGCTTGCAGGCTGCAGCTAATGCAATTCAAAGCTATAAATATTGTGCAATTATAAAGATGAAAAGAACCTATCTTGAAATGTAGTAGCCAATTAATAATCATTTTTCATTGTAATAAATGCAAATGCCTGGGTTAGATACCGTGAAGGTCTGTGCTACAGAAGTTTACCAAGAGCTACTTTCTGTTTCTGAATAAGATCATGTATGGCCATCAAAACAACAGCGTTTGAATAACTTCTTGGAGAGCATTGAACAACATTGGCAATATCTGTTACACGTGGTTTGTTTTCTCTCTCTCTCTCTCACACATCCTCTCCCCAGGAGGAGGAACTGAACAGGTAGGATAAAAATGCATTTGGTAAGATATACTGTTCTGCCTTAAATGCATTCACTATACTTACGATAGAAAAGGCAAGATCCTGCATTTGAAATAGTATATTATTGGGTTTAAGGAGGGCCCAGTTCCTGTGGCAGTTCACAGTCGGTCTCAGACTGCCACCCTTCCCTCAGAAAGATCCTTCTCCCATGTGGTAAATTTTTACCCTGCGGTGAAAGATTTTCCATGGTTAGGGTTTAGAACTGGACCACAGTCTTTCAGCTACATAGGACAGACAGTACTAGAGCATCTTGGATAAGAAGATTCCAGGTTGTTTATGGGTGACAAATGCTTAAAAAGAAACACCTCTATCTTCCTGTGGTTCTGCATCTCTACCACCTAATGCTGGTCTTTTTCCAGCTTCATCAGTCTGCCAGGCCTTCTTTTCCACTGACATACCTTTGAAACACCATCCCTGCCCTCTTGGTGACCTTGCTTTTTAATGTCTCAGACTAAGAGATACCTTTTTCTTCTTCCTAACATACAGAGACACAGCTAGAAAAATAAGGTTCATTGTTTCTGAAGTCTCTTATTTTTAGTCCTGAATGAGGAGGGGGAGGCAGAGGAGAGAAAGAAGAGGAAGCTGAGGAAGGGGTAGAAAACGTTTTTTTTTCAGAACTGAAAGCCGTAATAGAATTTTGTGAAATTGCCTGTGGGGTTATTTCAAGATATAGAGAAGAATTGACTAGTGGGATAAATAGAGGGCTCGATATCCAACAGAAGAGTTTAGGAAATATAAGGATTTGCATTTCCTTGGTGCATTATTGATAAGGATGTCTATTTATTGTGTATGTGAGCATGAGTATAACAAACCACAAATCCTGAAAGTTCACAGGCCATGTGAAAATTCTACCATGGCTTTGCAGATCTAAGTATTCTAGACAGAATTGGAATCGTTAGCTAAATTTGGCTTGCTTAAATGATTGAGGCAAGGTTTCAGTGACTTTTGAAACCTGTTCATCCCTACATTTTTGAAACTGAAGAAGTAAACATGAACCAGAGGTGCTGAAGCAATTTCTTCTATACTCTGTTCAGTTTACACTTCATTATCCGTATCTCTTGCCTAGGCATGTAGATACTATTATTTTCTAGGAAATCCTGAGAACTGTATTAGGTTTTGGATGCAGTTATTTTCAGGAAACTCGGAGAAGATAACTAATTTGTAGCAACCAAGTCTCCTATAATATTGCAGGACAGAGTGGGAAGTAGCTGTGTAGCAAGTGAAATTCAGAAGGTTCTTAAGGTCTCTGCACAAAGTATTTATTTTTTTAAACATAATTACAGTTGTATTTAATGAAGTAGCAGAACTGTAAAACTGTCAGGAAATACTGTGGCAACAACATTTCTTGAAGAAGCATATTAAATAATAATGATGTCAAACATCTGAAAGAGTGAACAGACCTTGCATGCATAGTTTTCTTGTCATAGGAAATTAGAAAGGGATTGGAATGTTGCCAGTTGACTGACTATAGGGAAAAAAAGAGACCCATAATAAGCAACAGTTGTAGTTACAATATTTGCTGAAACCAACACACATTAAATAATAATGAAAGCAACCATCTAAAAATGCTGGCAGACTATATGGAACAGCTGAGCTGAAGAATCTGCAAAAAGGATAAAAAAAAAAAAGGAACTGGTATATAGTCAATGTGCTGCCAAAGAATAAAAAGCTCCATTGAAGATTAAACAGTGAGATCAATTTCAGACAAGTATTTATAAAACAAAAAGTGTGAAAGGAAAAGAGTTAATTCTTAGGTTGTGTAAATGACAAAATCTTCACAGATAAAGTGATCTCTTCAGAGAAGAAATTATTTAAGTAGAGTTTTAAAGCTTTTTATTTTCTTGCAGTTATTTAATTAGGAAAAGATGTGGGCAAGGAAGACGTGTTAACACATTGAAATACAGCATGGTGATGGCTTTGTACAAGAATCTTACCTGAAACTATTTTTAAAATTTATGGAAGACTTTAAATTTCTTTCTAGCCAAGAGGACCTTATTATCTTTACACTAAAGAATTTAAACCTAATAACCAATGGCACTGGGGTCTTGTGCTTGCTTGTAAGAATTAAAAGGCAAATTCAAGAAATAGGATTAGCTGAGGATTTTTTAAAAGATTCCATATGAGTGTTAGCAATGGAGGTGTTGAATAGGTGCTATGTCTTTTTGGTTTTTGTCCTATATGTACTCTAGCAAAGTATTAGACTATCATAGCCACTGGGGGAAAAAAAGCCCCATTTTCAGTGTTATGAAAAGGCCAGGTAAATCTATTGCAGTCACTGGGATTTGACTGATAACACAACTCAGATCATTATTAGGCCTTATGATTACGTGCAGAATATACACTTCTATTAAAGAAAATATATGTTCACTGTTAAAATGGAAATGAAGATTTGAAATGGACATTGGAAGTGTAAAACGTAGATCCTCTCAATCTCTGCTCTGCTGCTGTAGAGTAATACATATAGTAATACTGCCTAAATTTAGACAGTGCTTTGAAAGCAATTGGCTGTTCCCCGGAAGCTTCATGTTCTGTTCTGCATACATCTCCATATTGGTCTGTTCCTCTGTCTCACAATTCAGCCCATTGGCACTCGCACCCTTAGCTTTTCTCCATAGTATTTGCCTGTGGAGTCCAGTGTCCTAAGCGTTCATAGAGAGCTGAGGAATGTTTCTGACCCTGGCAGAGACCTGGCTTCCACTAAGACATCTGTCAGTGGTAGCACTTGCATGTCCCTATTTGCAGACAATATTTAAATATTTTTGGACTAGAGAGAGCGTAAAACAAAAGGGGCCACTCACCTCAGCTACTAAGATATCTAGCTTCCAAGATCAGGTCTGGCAAAAACCTAAACCAAAATGTTCTCTGCATATGTGCAGGAACCTGTTCCTAATCTTGTCCCTCTGGACTTTGAGCAGCCCAGTCTTATTCACCTCTCTCGAATCTAGGTATTGCAGAACGAGCCTTAGGATTTGGGGTGCTCTGGTGCTCAGACCTGTGTTATGTAAGTTTCCTTGCAACCTGGTCTTTCCTATTAATACTTACATTTATATTGCTTGATCTGAGGGCACTATAAAACACTTAGGTCTCTCTACCCTGCCTGTGTACTAGTTGTATGTATATGTGTAAACAAACACATACATAGACCAAATTCCCCTACGATCTGAATTCCTTAGAAAGGACCCAAGGGGGAATGATACAGACAATCTGAATAGGCAGGGGATCCGGTTTGCAAGACTCTACATTACATGGCCCAGAAGATCAGCCCAAGGTCACTGAACATGACCAATGGGAGGTACCCAGTATTCCTTGAATGATCTAGCCTTTCTGTCTTTGCAGGCAGTCTAACCTGATATCCTTTAAATGCTTATCTTTTATGAAAAGTTGTTATATACACCTTTGTTCCCCATTTATAAGGTTATATGATGCATAAAGCAAAGAACATGAAAAAGATTTCCATGTTTGAGTCCTCTGCTAGAAGTCAAACTGCCTCTGAAAACCTTAAAATTACTCGCAAAACCTTCTGAAGGTTATGACAGACCTCCTGCTTCTTTGTTCTTGGTAGTGGTAAAAGCTGGACCCATGCCCAGTGCAGGGAACATAGTGTAAATAGCGTTGCTGCAGATTGCTACTGGATTGTTCAAAACATCAGATGGCCAGAATATGTTATTATCAACAAGCTGTTTACTGGCCAATTACAAACTCTGATGGAGCACTAGGCATTTTATTGTAGGCTAGCCAAATGGATGGAAAAAGCATATGTCAATCTCTCTGTTACTTTAAGGGGCAAATTCTGCTCTTCTTCTGCTTCAGTATGTTGAAAAACCTCCCACAATAGGACCATACTGATGTTAGTATGGAAGGGTGGGATCTATGGCAGTGCTGTGGGAATCACTAGGACAATGCAGTTCTCAGTTATTTGGGCAACTTTATGTCAACATACATTTGCATAATAAGAGTACATCTGAGGCATCTGTGGGTTGTCCTCCCCTCAAAGGGGTTTTGAATGCGTGAGTTTCTTAGTCTGTGTGTAATATAGAAACAGTCAGGAATTGTTGGTTGGCTTTTACATTTGTGTTAGTTCTTACATGAAGTGAAATTTTGAGTCTTTTGTTCTCCTTCCTCTCATGTTTATTTTCCCCAAATCTATAAAATGAAATAAGTCCATTATCTGCAATCCCAAAATGGAAAATACTATCCAGAATCAGATGCTTCAAGGTGAAATTTTCCAGTTTAGATAGGGAAAAATATATCTGTTTGATCACAGTACCTTAATCAATAATGTATCATTGGAGGAAGATTTTTTTCACCCCTGCAACTTGGAATTTCTTTCTATTTCTTTTCTGGAGAGGGTTTGGTTGCAATAAGGAACAGGATTTGGAGAAGTAGAACAGAGTCATTGTGAAAATGGGAAGAAAAAAAGCCAACTTGCTTTGGAAAAATCTATGGTTATATTGGTGTCAAGCAGTTATATATATCCTGTCCAAAGGACTCTTGGACAATGACTAGAAGGAACAGGTCTCATAAATGTGCAGTCATTCAATATGGCTGCTTACGTCACAGTATGTCTGTGACTTGCAGGCAGTATTGGCAGTCACTTAAATTTCTCACCTGTGAAAATTCAGTCAGATATGATCCAAACTGAAGTTCTGAGTTGGAAAGGAGGAGAGAAAACTCTGAATTTGAAATCCTATTATATATTACATAAGATCTCTTGGGATAAAGAAAAAAAAATATATATTTGAAAGTGTTCATTCTTCAGAAATATATAATGAAAAAAGCTACATTAAGTGAAAGGCTAAGCAGGTGAAGAGATCTTTCTTTATACCTCTGCTTGGCTCCAAAACCAGTAATGTGCTAATGCTGAAAAAAAGTATAAAAAAGAAAGAATAAAAACAGTTGAGAAATGTATGATATCTATATTCCAAAACAATATAATTTAAAGTGTTAGAAAAGTTGAATAACTTCTTACTGATTGTTCCCTTTGGGTAGTTTTTGCCACCATCTGTGAAGGTGAGCAGTAAGTCACTCTGAAAGTCGTTCTTGCAAATACCAGCAAGAGGGAGAAGAATCTGGTCTGCAGTGAATATATCACCACAAGAAACTGGGGACTAAGGATTGTCTATATTCAAAAAAGAGAAAGGCTACCTCCTGTGGAGATGATGAGTTCTTGAAGGAAAAAAAAAAAAAAAAAAGCATGCCTGCTTTACACTGAAAAATATTCATGGATGTGTCCTACAATGAAAAATTCAAATCCTTGCCCAAAACTCATTACTTGGACTGAGGTGCTGGAGCGTGTCCAGGGAAGGGCAACGAAGCTGGTGAAGGGTCTGGAGAACAAGTCTTATGAGGAGCGGCTGAGGGAACTGGGACTGTTTAGCCTGGAGAAGAGGAGGCTGAGGGGAGACCTCATCGCTCTCTACAACTCCCTGAAAGGAGGTTGTAGTGAGGTGGGTGTTGGTCTCTTCTCCCAAGTAACAAGCGATAGGACGAGAGGAAATGGCCTCAAGTTGCACCAGGGGAGGTTTAGATTGGATCTTAGGAAAAATTTCTTCACTGAAAGGGTTGCCAAGCACTGGAAGAGGCTGCCCAGGGAAGTGGTGGAGTCCCCATCCCTGGAGGTATTTAAAAGACGTGTAGATG
>NW_008795018.1:2061276-2080054 GCF_000699145.1 Aptenodytes forsteri
GAGTAGATGAACTTAGGGACATGGTTTAGTGGGCATGGTGGTGTTGCGTTGCCGGTTGGACTCGATGATCTTAGAGGTCTTTTCCAACCTTAATGATTCTATGATTCTATGATTCTATGATTCTATGATTTTAATTTTTGTTTTACATTTGAGCAAGAAGCAGCTAAGATTTCTCCTTTTTTTTTCACTCAAAATGGCCTGAAATGATGGTCTAGCTCTCCAGTTGTTTGTAGATCAGCACAGTTCTGTTGGCTCTAACAGACCAATGCCAGCAAGACCAGAAGGGCTGGGCCCAGGCAATAGAAAAATCACTGCCACTTAAAATATGCATCAGCAATGCATAATTTTAAAATATGCTCTTAGTCTCAATGAAATATTTTTCTTCAGAACAAAGCTGATGAAATTTACTTAAATACATCTTGAGGAGGTGGGAGGATATGAAAATTGTTGAGCTTCAAAATGCATTTTTCTCAAAAAGTAGAAGCAGAAATAAATTTTAGACACAGTTGTTTTAAATAAATAAAATACATAATGCAAGCAGCTCTAGTTATGCTTATAAACAAACGTCTATTAATATACACAAGCCATACTCTACGATCTGTCAAAGATGTATTCCTTTCAAAGCATTTTTTTCCCCCAGGAATTATTATAGGGATGGATGTATGCTGTGATTTCAGAAATATACACAGTTTAAACACATGGGATAGTACATAAGATGGGAAGGATGGAGAAGCAGGACTGGGTTTTGGAGGCCAGCTTTATGGAACCGTTCACTATTCTGAAAGATCTCAGCCGGTTTATCTACGAGATTAAATGCCTGATGCAGAATTTTTAGTGTGACTGTTCAGGCTGCCTCTTTCTGAATGGTTACATTTTCACTGGCATCATCATCTTCTTCAGATGAATTGGAACCCATAAAATCATTCAAGGGTGAAAGATGGAAAGGCAGGGAGATGGTGAAGGTTAGTGGAGCAGGTTATTAAACAAATGGTAGGAGTACTCTGAAATGATGGGAAGAGAAGCAATGGATAGTGGCATGTGCTCTGCTGACAGTCCCAGAGCCACAGAGGTGTTTAGGAGTGGAAGGAGGGCAGTTACTTGTGTAGCTGACAGAAGCTGAGGAAGTGGTATTACCATTCCTAGCCTATCAGTCACTTCAGAAATATGCACAGAGCAGCCCTGTTGCTTGATGTATGTATCGCTGAAGTAGCCAGTGTTTGATCTTTTGTATTCTGTGAGACTTCTTATCAAACAGAAGATGGACTTGCCTAGCACTTCTCCTCCCTCTGCTTCAAAAGTTTAAATGATAATTGATAGCTACTACAGTCCATGCAAGATTTTAAAGGTGGGATACGTGTTCTAAATTTCCTTTTATCCCTATCTTTGTTATGACTCAGACAAAATTTGAGGCACTGTGCGAAAGAGATGCCAACATGACCATAAGCAGGAGATATCTCACACTAAGCAGCAACTTCTACAATCTAGTAAAAGTGCAGGGCAGATCCAGGAGCAAAGCTTCAGCTGATAACACTATGCAGCTCTGATTTCCCTTCTTCAACAGTTAGATGTTAATTAATGCTATGGAGAGGCTTTCAAATTGAAATCAACGGGAGTTTCATTATTCACTTCAACAGAAGTGGAAGGAAGTTCTAAATAGTAAATGGAGCAATGAAAATCTAAGAAAACAAGAGGTATGCTAATGTGTGTTTTGTTTAAGAATTCTCAGTTTCATTGGCTCTGTTTAACAAGCAACTGAAGGCAACGTGCTTGGATGTCTGTGAAAGTATGTGTGTCTCATAGGAATGGATGACTATACACCTTTCCACTAATCTTGGATGGAGACAAAACTAGAGGCAAATAATTTAGCTTGCACACAGAAGGTGTTGGAACAAGTGCCTTCTAAAGTAAAAAAAAAAAAAAAAAAAAGGTGCATTAAGTGTTGTGTGTGTTTTACCAGCTTGGGTTTTTTGGAACCATTAAATACAAATAGAATGAATAATTTAACATTTTACACAGTATGTGCATCTTGCACCACTGAGTTTTTGGAACAGTTTCACATAGAGAAAATGTAGTGGGTGCTTGCCTTGCTGTTCTGTAATTTTACTTTGTCCTTATTTCAATTACATTTCAAAGCAAATACTCTTCCTAATTGTGAGGTGAATTTCATTCTGGTGAGCTAGGGTTTTTTTGTTTCTCTGTTTTAGAAATTCAAAATATGGGATGTGGAGAACAGAATGAATATTTCTAATGTTCTTAAGCTAAACGAAGCCCTTTTCTCTGTTTATTCTTCCATCCAGATTCATTGGTGCACAGACCCTGTTTTACTTCACTCTGAGACAGTGTAAAACACTTAGCAGTGAAGGTGTGTTTACAGACACTTTGTCTGGCAATAGCCACCCCAGATCTATCATTTCTCACATCCTGCAGATTCTTTCTGCTCCTTCTCTTCACATTTGCACAATATCCACCTTCACAGTCTCATTTCCCCTTCCTTTTGTACTTGCTGTATTGTTCTGCAACAGTCAAGAGTTTTGCAAAGAAAAGCTTAAGATCCATAGTCACTTTTTTGTTATTTTCATAAATGTCTGTCAGAGGATCCAAATAAAGTGTTCTTAACAGAACTTCATAAAAAAATTGTTTCTTCATGAAGATGTGAAGTCAATCTGCTCCTGGGAGTAATTGTTCTAATTCCCAAGTTTTCATTCTTTATCAGAGCAGACTGAGATGTACATCAATATCCTCTGAATCTTGATTATTTGGGGAAGAAAACCCAATATCATGGTCTGCAAGAGAGCTACAGAATACTCTAGCCAGGATCTGAGGACAGGCTTCAGACCTAGATAGATCAGTGGGAGAGATTTGCCATTCTTAAAGGGGCCACTGGCTCATTAGAGTTGATTAGAAACAGGCAAAACCAAAGACATATTAGCTTACAGGACTAATGAATCACTGATCAGTTCAACCAGCCTTCAATCTTAGTGAAAAACTCAAACATTGCAAAAAATCCATTGTATTAAATGTTGCATTTAAGTTTTTTGAACCAGAAATAAAAATATCTTTCTTGCAAGAAACATAGTACATTAAGAGAAAATTACTTAAATAGCAATGGAACTTTTAGAAATGATAAAAAATGGAATGTTTTTATTTACCCAAACCAATATTCTTCTGCATATTTTTATTTTTACAGAAGTTTCTGAATTATGACTTTTTCATCATAATATCAGATTAAAAATTCTCTCCGTATCTTAAAAATCTCTGTGGACAGGAATGACTATTTTCATCTCAGTTCTGCCACCAGTCCTCTAAAACCTTTTATTTTACACATATATGAGCATGTTTTCCAGTGGCAAGGTTAAGTCTATTAACCTATTGTTGAGATTATTTGAGACGAGGACAAAACAAGAAACTCTGCAGTGGATATTACTGTTTTAAAGGACTCTAAACTGTTTCTATCTCAAAGCACATCTGCTTATCCGCACATTTTTATTGAGAATAAATCACTATGCTTAAAAAATACCGTATTTGGGTAATCTCTATTATTTTCTTTCTGCCTGCGAAATGTTTGGATCCTTGCATTGAATAAAAGTTTAAGTTGGATCTTACTGTGAAGCCGGGAGAAATACTTTCACCCAGAGAAAATGGTGACATTAATATTGCTCTCATTGCTGTTCCAGGACCTCTGAGTACTACTGTTTTAATCATTGAGACTTCTAAATGAGTAACGTGACTGACACCAGGAAAAAATTTCCTACCCTTTGTTCTGTCCAATTTGGCACTGAAACTCTCTTCTAGTCAGCAACAGTTGTTTTCCAGAGCTAGTTTTTCTGTACCTGTAAGGGATCAGTGTAAACCCTATTAGCTGTAGGCACTGAGATAGAGTGGTACTGAATGCCAGCCCTCCAGGTCTGAAGAGCAGAGCAATCAGGTTTATGTTTACATGTTGTATTAAGTGCATGCTTTTTGCCTGGCCAAGCCTCGCACCTGCTTCTTTTGCATCTGCAGTTGGGCATTTTTCTCTCACTTGGGAGATAGTAACTACGCATTGTCCAACTCAGACTAAGGCGTAATATTTTACCTTTTATTTGCATGGGTAGAGTGTAAGTTTGGCAGATCAGCAGTGCTATAAACTGCTGTTCATCTGATACCAACACCTCATGCTAATGACAGACTCAGTGGATAGCATTCGTGGTAGCTCTCGTCTCCGAGCTGGGACCTGTGCTTCACTATGGCTTGAATCAGTAAACTTGCCAAGTGAAAGGCCAGGAATAAGGTGGGCTTAATGAGTGATTAATGAGTAGGCAGGGACTGATCTGGACTGACTTTTGAAGTGTCTTGATCCAGCCAAAGTGAATGCAAGAGTAGAAAGGAATGAAAGCACCCAGCAATGAAAATGGACTACTGCTAATATTCGGAAAAAGCCATTGGGCAGGAAAGAGACTGAATTCACATGTAATTGCACTGGCAAAGATAACAGAGGGGTGATCACGTGGCTGCTGCTCTTCTGAAGCCATTCACTGCTCTGAGGCCCTGTTGTAATTGCTGCTGGCAGGAAGGAGAGGGGGGCTGCAGCAGCAGAAACAGGCAACTTAAAACACGTGGTGGGACGTGTATTAACCATGCTGTTTTCACTGAAGGCAGTAGAGTAGTTTACTTTTCAGCTATCAGTCCAGCTGGTTACAGTGGCAAGTGCCAATCCATTGTTAACAGAGGTAACAAGATGAATTACTTTTGGACTCAAAGTATCTGAAATAATAAAAGCCGTAAATAGTCTGACAGTCAGTGTCCTGCTACTTAATACGAATTCTATCTTCTAAAGTGAGTTTAGCATTTATTGTTCGGCAGGTTATGATAAGTGTCTGCATGGGATGTTTTGTAAGAATTCAATTAGCTTGTGTTGTGAGTTAACACCATTTGCATGGTAATGAAATATTCTTTCAACAAAGTGTTGAAGGAAAACACACTAATTAGTTTTTTGAACAGCACCTGACATTCATAGGGCCCAATGGTGATGTTGGCTAAATGCCTGCATGACTGATGCCCCTTTTTTAGAGCTGGCCAGCATTTTTCTGTTTATGAGTTTATGAGAAAAACATGCAAACAAAAATCTCCCCAGTCCCACAACAGCTTCTTAAAATGATACAAAGCCAATTTAATGAAATTTGCCAGTCATCCTTGTCCTTCCTCTCTCTGGATCCCTTCTGCTGCCTCCTCTTTCTTTGATATATCAGAAGTTGTTTCTTTTCACTGTTACAGACCTACATTACTTTTCTTCCTCTATTATTTCTTGTTCTGTGTAAAAAGATGACTCCTACCTTCTAGTATCCCCCTATTATCCTCCATGCGCTATTCACCTGTACTGAAGGAATCACCATGGCAGCAGAACGGCTGCCAATAAGCTGCTGTCTCCTTTTTCCATGCAAGTGGCCTCCAAATTGCTGACCAGTGAGAGAAAATAAGTTACAACAAAAAATGGGCTGGCACGGGTTACTTCCCTGCTGGGGTTCCTGAGAGCAGCACAATTGTATTTAGCCCTTCCTCTAGGGGAGATGGGTAGGTGCCAACCTGCTCCGCAATGAATAGCACAGCAGAATAAATAAAGGCAAAATATTCTTTCAACCGCTATCACTTCCTTGAATAAAAAAAAAAGAGATTTCACCTTCTGATCAAATTTTGCTCAGATTTGATCCCACAGTGTTTCTAACAGGTTTGTCCATTCTTTTCTTTCCCCCCCGTGCCCACGTGTTTGTTCAAAAGCTTTTTTTTTCACAAAAGCTCTCACAAACTCAGATGCGTTTATTCTGAGGGAAATTGTCATGCTGGAATTGGCTGCCCTGCCTTTTTTTTTCCTCTGTAAATGTTTCTGTCTTACAATTAGGAAATAGCTATGAACAAAACTAATGAAGAAATTGCAATAGCTGTATTAAGTTACGTATAGTGGAAGGTTTGTGGCCTCATCTGAACATGCACATGTGAAATTTGTGTTACCTCACCATGATTCACCTATTCATAGATGGTATCTGAGCATGAAAGAAAGGCACCAAAAGGGCACCATGAAAAGACATAGTTGTGCCCTGACAGACCTGACCTAAGGCAGACCTGCAACCACCACCTGACTTCACGTAACCAAAGATGCAGCCACCTTGGAGGCCTTCCCAGGAGGTTTTCCTGTTACTACAGAGATCTCTCGAACACAGTGGTACACACGACTGCAAGGGAAAAGGAAATTTGCTATAATTATGTATTATTTGAAGATATACAGTGATTTGTTTTAAATGAAAGCTTGGATTATCCACTCTTAGCTGAGCTATTGAGTGCCCTCCCAAGGCACTGCCCCCAGCCAGTTCAGCTACTACTGTTTAGCTGATGGCAAGTAACTGGATGTCTTTGTCCTGTGCTTATCCCTAACCCATGTAACAATTATCTATACCAGCTGTCCCGGCTGGGAGAAAGGAAATGATTCCTCTATTCATTTGGTAGACTAAGGTATAGAATCCTTTTTTTCCTACGGAGTGGGGAACATTGTTGTTTTTATTGTTTCCATAATACACTGATATAATAGTACTTCTAAACTGGTTACCATTTTAACCTACCCTAAGAATACTGTAAGCACCCCTCCAGTATAAACAGAATGGCTGTAGTATGGCTGTATTAAACACCAAGCCTATGGGGGAAGAGTCAGTCCTTGCTGAAGTGCTGCTTCTTGCTGCAAACACTGTGAGAAATGCTCCAAAGCCTGGCCGCTGCCAGGAAGGTAGGCAGAGACATCTGGGGGTGAGTTATTCCAGCGAGTGTGCAGCAGCTCAGCCAGCTGCCAAACAAGCTACCCACAAGTTGTTTGACTTTGGGTGGTGTTGACAGAAGATTGGTTGGGGAAAGAGAGTTCATAGCACAATGGGGAAGGTTGCTTTCTTATTAGTTTTCTCGCTTTCTTTTATTATTGCACTTATTTTATCTCATCTCTTAGTGTGTGCATTGTCTATTATGCAATTGTTGTAATACTCAGCAGCAACACAATAATACTTGGTGCATTTTCTGAGATGGAAAGCCCCTTCAGTCCTTAAAAACACCTAAGTCAGTATATTTTGTATGAGAGTTTGGGCATAAATAAACAGCTGTAAGGCATAGCGTATCCTTTCACATCTGTCGTGTTCAGGTAGAGTCTAAGGCAGCTGTGCTGTTCTGGAAAAGCAGGCAAAGCCTCTCCTGATTCTTTCTCTTGGTGAGCCCTACCATTAAATCCCAGATCTTCTAGCCCTCTTTCAGAGTTAGGATGTCCTAGTAATACTGCTAATAAAAGTGGAATAGGGGAGCGGGGCGGTTTGTACTAGGAGGGATTTAGATCTTTTTAATTCATTACTAAATAACTGATACTGTCATTTCCAAATACTTAAAAATTGGCATATTTCTTAATGTTTCATCCATAAAACTTGAATATTTCTAATTTTTTTTTTTTAGGTTTAAAGCCCTAACCCTGCAAGCTGTTTTACACACATATATATATGTAGCCCTGATAAAGGACTGAGGATTTTACAACTGTTCACAGCTTCTCTCTTTCGCTTGAATTTTCTCAAAATAATAAGCGGAAAACTCTCATTGTCCTGACAAGCTCATTCAGGCACAGGTTTCTGGCTGTAATTTGCCATTATTAATTGGAGCATTCTGTTCTCACACAGGAAAGGGCTGAAACAGAACTTAAGTACTTTCTGCATCATGAAATAAGTGAGGTGAAAAAACATATGTCTAACCTATATGTTCTGTTTATTTAGCAAGCTGGTGACTCAGTCTATGCTAATGAAGACTACAAAGGACTGTGAATAATGGAGAAAATTTGTGTTCATCTGTCCAAAGCATGATGTGTTATTTTTATTCAGGATTTATAAAATCACCAAGACTACAGCTAGAAAATGAAGGAAAAATCAGAGCCTCGAATAATTTTGATTTTAAAAAGAATAAGAAATTATAGAGCTTTTTTGACTGCACTTAGAAGATGGCATGTTTCACAGCAGGGATTTTGATGCATTCTGTAGAGTTAAATTTCTTACTGAAAGCCAAGCTAATGAAAGTGGATGTAGTATCCTTGCATGTAGGGTTATTATGTTGCTGTTTAAAATCCCACAGTAGAAAATTTTGGGAGGGTGAGCAGGGGCCTGTTAAATGTTTTATATGGTGGCCTAGGGAGTAGAGCTACTGCAGGAGTACAAAGGAACTCCTGAACCTGGGCTGAGACCAGTGCAGAACTAGCCAGAAGAGACTTTTTGGCTATCTGCATTCGATTTACCTTTTGAGTACCACAAGCACTCATGAAAACAAGGAACATGGAACAGTATTACAAAAATCTTTGTAATGAACTGACTTTCACTCTACCTTAACTGGAAGATTTGTGTGATTTCTCATGAGCTATTGATATACCATGCACAACAGTTTATGGCAACATGAGCTGTTGAGGTACCAGATATTTAAATGCTCCTTCAGAATCATTAGTATCATTTTCAAAAGGCATTTGTGGTGTACTTGTGTACTCTATGCTGCGATTCTTGACACAGGCACATGCAGATGGAGAACTTCTCTTCTAAGGACACTCTGTGTTCTGAAGTGCATTTAGACACCTTTGTGAAGTGTGCTGTAATTACATATGCCCATAAACACAGCAGCAGGGTCTGAGGTCTACTGATTCTGAAGATAGAAAGGACATTAGTTAAATGCCTTGCTACTTGTTACAGCCAAAGAAATGGCATAATAAAACACTACACCTAACTGATCTGTCTCTATAATCTGATATCAGATCAACATTGAACAATTTAAAAAAAAAAACCAAACAAAAAAACAAGCCACAACAGGTATTTAGAGATGCTGAATACTGTCATTACTAATTTTAGGTTGGAGGTCTTTTTAGCTAGGAGTACGACCGTGTTTGTGGAAGTGTAGAGCAGAAGTCGTTTGTCTATTTACAGAAATATCACATTTAGTGCTTCAGAATCAAAACCCAGTGCAAGAAACTCATGAAATTTAGCTTACAAAATTTGATATTTAAACTATATTCGGTTGATATAAAGTAATATTTCTATCTAGGGAATTATTGGTACTAGAAAACCGCTCAGGGTGCCTAATCACTGAACAAGGTTACATTGTGGTACTGAAGTGACTTACTTTTTGTAGAGCATTGAAAAATTCAAGGATAGAAAGCTATGTGAAAGAGTTATACATTATCTTCATTAGTTTACATTATGAATATGGTTCTAAAAAATTTTCCTCTGCTTACTAAGGGTTCAAGCTGCTTTTAATTGCCAGGGCAATAGCTTTCTTTCAGACTGAGATGGGCACTCCTGTCTTGAAAATTTATTTCAGGACTGAAAAAAGACAACTTAGTTAAAAATGAATGAATACAGAGGACAGTATAAAGGTGAAACGGATAAGAAAGTTAATATAAAGTGACAGTGTGACTTAGGCATAAAATATATTTTTTTCAAACAGCATTTTTTATAAAAATCTAGTGCTACCAAGTGTATTCAGCTTATTTCAAGTGAAATAATATTAGGTCATTGAAAGGCAAAAATTGAAACACTTTCAGCAAATTCTGTCCTTAGAAGTACCTACACAGCTTATAAAGGCAGAATTCAGGAGAAGGTGTTCCATGGCACTACAGCAAAACTTCCCCGTAAGTCAGGAAGGAAAATCAATGTGTCTAAGTTCAGGAATGAGTTACAGCAGTGGTGAAGAGTCTTTCTAACCTTGTGGTAGAATAAAGATGATGTGTTAGTTGGAGTCCTTTCTGGAGGAGGTTTCATTCAGAATGAAAACAACATCAAATGGTATTTCCCTGCAGGCTTTCTGTGTGCTATCTACACTAGGATCTGTTTGGTAACCTGATGCAGTTTGTCCTAAATGGCACCTTCTAAAATCTTTGTCATGATGTGGGCCTTTGTGAAACTGAACACAGTCTAACATCACAGCTGGAAGTCTTGTCCTGATACACCCTGGGTTTATTTGATATGAAAGGTCCTACCTGAACATTTCTCACTTGACTCTAGATCAATGGTCCCCACATGAGGGTGTCTCGCCTCAGCCGAAGGCTTCACAGCAGCAGCTGAGGAGGGGAGAGGACAACAGTAGCTGAGAGCCAGGGATTCCCCTCAGTAGCCTTGCACAAGGCTCTGCCTTGCCCCGTTGGATCCTTGCACCTCTGCCTGAGTGTCCAGCTACCTACTTCTGCCTTGGGGTTGCGATAGTGCTGTGACAGCTCTGGGAGGCCAAGTGTGGCTGGGAGGCAAATGGAGGGGCACAGTAGGGGGAAGAAGAGGAAAAAGATAACTTCAGAAATTATTGGAAACTAATATCCTAAATTTTCTCCTTTCTCAGAACTGTTCTGATATATGCAGGTCATGTAATGAGACCTCTGCTTCAGCCAGTGTCTTCAGGGTCATCCATTGTGAGGAGGAAGAAGGTATCAGCCAAAAACAGCTAACCTGCTGTGTCAGATTTCTTCTCAGGACAATATCCAGGATTCATTATTTATTAAAGAATGTCATCAGATCTTGGCTGGAATAGTATACGTCCCACAAATGGTTTTGGATCCTGGCTGCAGTGAAATCAGAGGTCATCACGCCATGGAGCTGAATGATAATCAAGATTTTACCCCTGGTTACTGAAAAATACTTAGTTTTAATTATTTTTGCTCCACCTACAGTAATGATTTTGAATATTGAGATATATGAAATTGAAGATTTAATGAAACTATTTCTACTAGGGAAAATTAAGTGGTAAAAATTTTGAAGGAAAGATGTTTATCAATATTTAACATCTGTGAGAAATGTAAGAGAAATCTATTACTAACTTAGCTTACAAAGAACAGAGGGTTACTTGAGCTTAATATCTTGTAAATCCCACAGTATCTTGAAGGCAAAAACTATATTGCATAGATTCCTCTTGGAACAGATACTGTACACCTGAACATTAATCATGTCTATCTGTCATGCATCACAACTGTGTATGTGATCATAGCAAAAAGCTTTATAACTCACACCAAAATAAATTAAAAAAAAAATAAAAATGAATAAGATGTAAAGATGGGATAAAGTTCTGAGAAAAGACTGGGAATAAAAATTTCAAAAAAGGGACTAAGTATGTAGAAAAATACTTTTTTCAAGTGATATTGTTCTAACTAAAATTTAAGTATCTGTATCTACAGACTAAGTCTCTATATCTCCTGACAACTACAGTTACAAATGCACATAAAATATTGTCTGCATTCAACCCAAGCTTTCTCACTTATTTTGCCTAGTAATGGAAATACAGTGCAATATTAAATGAGTTCTGTTGTGCACACTTTCTTTGGATTACAGGGTGATAAGTAATTTTATCATATTTCATTTTATATGGCAGCTTTAGCCCTAAATCCACATTTAAGTAGCTAAAACAGAGCTTGGTTTTGAGAAATCAAATAAGACATTGCTTAAGCACACGTTTGTCCCATTGACTCTACTGGAATTTCAGCACAAGCTTGAAAACTCAACAAGAATTTGAGAACTATTTTGAATAGGGAAACATAGATTGTTGCTTTTAAAACTAGAAGATGAAGGATATTTATCATTTGCTAGAGCCAGTGTTTAATAGTTATGAATATCAGTTTGCTGACCACATCTGAATACCTGAGTTCATGCAGCAAACTCTGGATAGCCTCATGTTTCTCAGTTTGCATGCAGATGTTTTGGAGGAAAAATATGGAGCAAAAGAAAACTGTAAGAACTAAATAGACAAATAAATTGGCCACTTTAGCATTTCAATTTTGCTGATAAGGCTTTGAAGTTCACAACTTATTTAGATGAATGCTTTTTTGGGGAACTGTCAGAGCACACATGATGAGATGAATGAGATGGGGACACGTGGGTTTACACATTTGTTGATTCTACTTGGTTGGCGACATTTGTTCTCCAAAGATGGATTGATAGCACAAAAACGTCTTTGAGGAAAAAATGTGAAATAAGACCCTGTTCTCAGGCCTCCTTCTTTCACACCTCTTTGACAGTGTGAAGAGGCATGAGAGTTGGTGAAAATAACAGAGAAAATTTGGGCTTGTTAATTACTACTGAGCATATTACTTGCTCTCATGAGTAATTCCACTGGAATCAGGGAATAAATCACTGTGCTTGGTTGTAAATGTTTTCAAGACCGAGAAGTCTTCTGAGTCTTCTGTGATATTTTGCTGTGTGTGTGTGCCAATTACACTTTTACAACTCATCTCTCTTGTGTGCATTTTCCCAGCAGCAGCTCCCTTTCCTACTAAGTTATGCTGGCCCAGCAGGCCATGGGATGTGCCTGTTAAGCAAGGTGCCAATGGGTTATGCTCAGAAAGGTATTTTTTTTTTAAAAAAAGAGTAACTGTTTTTTGGAGGTGGTGGGGGATTGTGCAACAAACCCTCAGTTCTCCAACTCTGTCATGAGAAGTTTATTGACTGACCTTGCTACTTTAGCATATGTGGAAACCTCTTTGAAGCAAATGCATGTAAAATAATGCAATGCCAGTTCATTACAGTTGTATGCAGAGGCAAAGCTGCAGGTTTAGGAGCAGGGTGCTGGGAATATGTGACACTGTCTCTTTTGTTTCTGGTTTTATGTAATGGTAAAATGCTTTTGATTTACTCACATTGTTTAGAAAGGAAGGAAGGAAGGGAGGGAGGAAGGGAGGGTTTACTCACAGTTTAGAAAGGAAGGAAGGAAGGGAGGGAGGAAGGGAGGGAGCGAGGAAGGGAGGAAAGAGAAAGAGAGAGAGAGAGAGAGAAAGTGGTTTCTTCTTTAGAGAAAAAGAGTGCTCCAAAACCCATAGTGGGTTTGAGGTCATAAATAAAAGTTCAAGTTTTGAGAAAAGAATATTACACAATTTAGGAAAAGTATGTCTGGGTCTATATACCTAACAGTTTTTAAAATTTGCTTTCAGTGCATATTTTTTGGTATACAAATAGAGAAAACACCTGTGAGTATACAAACATTTTGCTATAGCTGTACCTCACCAATGATATCTTCTAGCTGACCTGGACCCAAGTAACTTTGCACTGAATAAATGTATGCTTGTATGATGCTGATTTTTTCTCTTATCACCCATCTCCTTTCTTAGGCCTATATCTGGGATATATGCATTGCGCTGTTAGAGAGGGATGTAACATTGCCTATTGGAAGATGCTACTTAGTGAGCAGTTTACTTCTGTTTCAGATGCATTTAAAATAAGATCTTCAGACCAAAATTAAACTGTTGCTCCCTCTCTAGAGAAAAAAAAAAAAGGAAAATTCTCACAGCTACATCTGGCACTCAACAATCTCATCAGAGGACTGAAAAAAATCTATTCATTATTAGAAAAATTGTCTATTGTTAATAGAGTAAGCAATGGATTCATGTTCTCATCTCAACTGGGAATGAAGCTGGCTTGCCTGTTTGAACAGAGGTGACAAAAAACATTTCTTGATTGAATTCACAGAACATCTGCTTGCACAATCAATCCAGAATATCCTTATGCATAATACTAACTTGATCTGGATTGAATTACTTTTCTGCATCCTATGCCAGGAGAACTTATCATCTGTACACTGACAGCCTATCACTGCATATAGTGTGAACTCGGGACATATTTTTTGTCTCCCTGAGTATCTTCATAGAGGACAGGTGCCTTTTTACTTGTTTTTAATCATCTTTCTCCGTTTTTCAACTGAAACAGGATTCAAAAGTCAGAGTTCCCATGTCTATTGAATTGATATGCTTCTGGTTTGACTACAAAACCAAATTCACATTCAGGGGGAAAAAACGTTTTCTTAGTCTTTCCTTTTTCTTCCTTTTCTCCTTTTCTTTTCTAAAATATTTATTTTTATTTTCACTTTATTAGAAAAGCAACAAGTGATTGCAAAATTTACAATCAGAACAAATATGAATTCAGAAGGTTTTCTGACCAGTCCAGCATTTCATTGCCACAGACTGTGATCTCCTATGTCCTGTTTATTACATCAAAGCCTTAGTTAATTTCACAGTGAAATTTAACAAGTAATTAACATTATTTGTATATAAGCTAGACACTTTAAAAAAATCCAAATGTACTAGGCCAGACCTTCATGTGGTATCAACTAGCAATGCTCTACTGACATTTGGAAGATACAGATTAAACAGGGGAAGGTATTACTGAATGATCTTAATTGTAATACAGAAATAGCTGGTGACTGTAAGAAACAGAAGCCCCTCTGCACTAGCTACTGTACAAATGGATGGTACTTCAAATTTTTACCTCTTAATTAAAGAAAGAAAGACCGGGTAGAAGGGGAGCAGTCACAGACAGGTGAAAGTCTGTGTCCAAAGTCATACAGAAAATCAAGGCCTGAACTGTGAATAAAACCTGTATTTCCTGAGTTTCTGTCTAATACTGTCTCCTCTCTCTGATGCTGCCTGTAAGGTAATGAAATGTGTGTAGATCTGTACCCCCATCTTTTCTTTCATATACTTCACTGTGTGGTATGAAGGTTAAAACTTTCTCAGTGGAGTTCTCAGTTGTGCATGGTCTAGTATTTAGGAATGCCTGTACATTCATACAGACAGCAGAGTGCTTGTTTTGCAATGGGATGTCAGAGCACATAAATAGCTAGTCAGACACAAGGCACTGTCAGTGCCTGTAAATACTAGGGAAACATGCAATCGAGGTGACTACATGAATGACATAAATGCACTGTTTTGCAGGTGCAGTTTTGCAAAGCCAGGTGAGGGAAAAAGTCACAACACATGAATCATTTTAGCTCATGAGTATAACTCTGTGTTGTCAATTCCAGTTCTGTTTGTCATCAGACAAAGACACTCAAGACAGTAAACCATTACAGCTCTACATTCTTCTATCCCCAAGGGGGCCTTTTTAAAGAGGCAAATTGATTTTTGCCACCAGACAGTGAGTCATGCATACAAACTAGGAGAGTACTTATGAATCCCTATATTCGTTTCCCCGTGGTGCTTGGTAAGGTGAGTTGTTTGCCTGATTTGTTTAAGAATAGATTTGGGGAAAGAAACAAAACAAAGCAAAACACAAAACCCTAATGTTTTTGACCCCTACCTCAAGAATACAATATATCTATGAGCATTCAAATAAATGTTTTCACTCCCTATGGAGTGCTTAAATTTCTGGTTTACACAGAATTGATATGATCAAATTGTTTGCCAAGTGCTATGTATAAAACTTTTTAAACAAATCTTTACTTGGCTATTTTCAGGAAGAAAAGGGAGAAGAAAGGAACAAAACCCAAGTAAGAAGGACTGATTCTGTTGCCTACACAGAGGCATCTAATGCCTTTTGAGACACCCTAAGGTCCAAGGTGTTCACTGGAGCTGTGTAAAACCTGTATCCTTTCAGAGGAGCAATTGGAGCCCAGGTGGGACACTAATTCCTGCAGAACCATGTCGATGAGGGGAGATTTGGACCCAGTCAAAGAAATTGAAAGCAGACTAGTTAAACTAAGCATAACTCTACTCAAAGACTAAAATTGAATTTGTCCTACTCTTCAAATTGAGGAATACTGGATTTTAATAATTTACACTTCCTCAAAAAATAGGTTTTTTTTCTGCAAGGGCCTTTGGTTTTGTTTCTTTTATTGTTTAGGATTATTTTTTAGTCATTTAATATAAATACATGACATTTTAAAAAGACAATATCAGAGATAATTAAATGTTGCTGAGATATCTTTAGCTTTCAAGTTGGGTTTGTAAGATTTCAGTGGTGCAAAAAGAGTGAACACAAAAAGCATCACCTAGACTGACAGACCTGCAGCACACACTGAAAGTTGTACCTATTGATAACAGGTGGAGCAAAAGTGGGCTTGTAGGAGAAAGCAGGCGGAGGCTGGAGAGAATGAAGCTTAATTTCTGAAGGCTGCAACTGCTTTTGCTTTATTAGTTCATGCCACAAACTCTGCATGCCCTTCTTGTCTTCCTCCTTTCTCCTTTTTTCCATCAATAATCACAGAATGCAGATAATGCCGATATACATAAATAATGTATTTTAACTTGTTTCATTTCCCTGCAGAGGTTCACATTCCATCCCAGTGCTGCATTTAGTTTTTAGCCAATGAGTCCTTAATAAAGATATATAAATTTTACCTAAAGCTCCCCAGCCTCGCATGTAAAAGATATTATTCCTCCAACACAAGCCTAATGCACATCTCTATCCACCATCTTGCCCCAACTCCCACCTGATATGAGTGCTCTAACTCACTTCTTGAAACCTGCCTTTACTCAATATACTTGCCAGAGTTTACCAAATAGCTAAAGTTACCTGACAATACCCACTCATGTTTGGTCAGACCTCTCTGCACTACTCACCTCTATTGACTAAATCTTCACTTTCTAGTGCGTGCTTGGACTCTATAGCTCACACTTACAAACCCATATTTAGATGTCAGCCATCAGTAGCTGAATCCTGTACAAGGTGTATACAGTGTGAAGCTGACTCTCAACCTTAATGTCTAAGGTCAGTGGAATAAGCACTGAAGCCAGTAAGAAAAAAATAGGTATGAAAATAGGACTGAATATGTTTGTTTTCATACCTAAAATATCAGTTACTACATTTCAACACATAGCACCACAATGAAAAACCTGAGTATGATTATCACAACTCCCAGTTTATGCCTTGAACAAATACATTATCTTATTCCTGTTTGCATGTCTTCAAATTCTGAAGTCATGAATACAGGTGGAAAAGATGACAAATAATGTTAACTTTAATGTATGGCTGAAATGCACATTTTAACTAAAAATTATGAATACTGTGATCTGTTATAAAAATATGAAAATTTCAATGTGCCTTCTTCATATGCTATATAATAGGTTTATATATATGTACTGTACATATGTATAGACCTAGATAAGAATTAAAAAGAGTTCTTATTTACACTGAACACAGAAGGGCAGGTTTTGGCCCACTTGGAGTAGCTGGTAGAACGTATCAGTCACGTGTGGAGAAAGCAAACTGCCTGAAGAAGAGCTACTCAACTAGTGTAAAATATCATAGCCCTCTTGTTTTCAGCTGAGCCCTAATGATTCATACCCATTAAGGATCTGGTCTTGGATAAATAGCTAAATCCAGCTGGTTGGTAACCAGCTGGCAAACACAATGCCCTCAGTGTGACATAGGAATCACATTTCAAATGCCCTGCTATTTTTTCATTTGCTTTAATGGGAGATGTACTTCACAATACATAAATTTTGCCACAGAACAAAGTAGTAGGAAGTGGGAGTTGCATATATAAAATCACACAGAGTTCTCTGGAAATGTGAGATTCCAATGCCCATTTTTCTTAAACTTTCTCTGCATAACCCAGAATCCAAGGCCTTCTTTTTTCTTTCTTCTAAATGTTTTATATTTATACTCTTTCCTAAATTCACAATGATCTTAAATATTTTGAAATATTCACAGATCCTAAATCTCAGCTAAATGCAAAACATAAAACAGTTACAAAAGTCAAAGGCAGCTTTGTAACATGAAGGCGGCAGACAGAGTTTTACATTTACTGGTATAATAATGGCCCTTAAGTTTAAGCAAACATAGGAATACTTGAAAGGATGACTGACTGATGGAAAACACTGAAATGAGAAGGAGAGAAAGGAAAATAGATCTATAGAAATCTATCAGTGAGTTGTTTAAAAATACAGAGGAGCAAATGGGATGGAGAACATATAGTGAGATGAAATTGGAATTGAGATGGTGGAAAAAAAAAAGCTGCTGCTGAGACATAGAAAGGAGTCAGAGGATGAAAATATACAGAGCAGTCAAGAAATTAGAAAATAATTAATGAAGAAGGAAAATAAAGGCTGCACAATTTATTCTTATTAGAAAGGCACAGCAAAGACATGATCAAGACAAAATAAAAACCAAATTGAATCTTAAGCCCAATTTATGCCATACCTTTGAAAGTAGGTTGTATTTTTTATGTTTTCAGAAGGATGCATTTTATGTTTTTGATTAGGATTGGAATACGAAGCAGAATAGTAACAATACTCCAAGGAAGGCTTTTTTTTTTTTTTTTCTTTAGGTATTTCTGATAGAGGTAGGAAGTATGAGAGCTATAAAAAGGAAATTAGCTATGGGATTGGAAGTAGATAATCGAAGACTAAATTGTTGCAAAAAATATAATACTTTGTATGAAATGCATTTCTTCTCAGTTGAGTTTCTAGTAGGAAATTTTCCATATTAGAGGCATGAGTAGCATATAGATCAAGAACCATATGAAGAATTTGTCCCCCATGAGAGTACATTCCAGGTTTATCAACAACTCCTTGCCAGCCTGGGAACAGCTGGAAGAGGTTGCTTTGCTGACGCATGTGCTGTAGTAATTCTACATTTTTACTGTATTTCAGCCTGTAGTCTGTCCAAAAGCAATCCGGTTTCTAGTATCGTGGTTCAGTGAAACTTCCCCTAGGATATCTCTCATTTGCTTAGGAAAACAGTCTAGGAAACAGTCTAGGAGGTTCGTGGAGTGTGTGGAAGATAACTTCCTGACACAGCTGGTGAGTGAGCCAACTAGGAAAGGTGCCCTACTGGACCTGTTGTTTGCGAACAGAGAAGGACTTGTGGGTGATGTGATAGTTGGAGGCTGTCTTGGTCATAGCGACCACAAAATGATAGATTTTTTGATTCTTGGAGAACTAAGGACAGGGGTCAGCAGAACTGCTACCTTGGACTTCTGGAGGATAGACTTTGGCCTGTTTAGGAGATTGGTTGCCAGAGTCCCTTGGGAGGCAGTCCTGAAGGGCAAAGGAGTCCAGGAA
>NW_008795018.1:2081808-2106665 GCF_000699145.1 Aptenodytes forsteri
GAGTCCCCATCCCTGGAGGTATTTAAAAGATGTGTAGATGTGGTGCTTGGGGACATGGTTTAGTGGTGGACTTGGCAGTTAGTGGTTGGACTTGATGATCTTAAGGGTCTTTTCCAACCTAAATGATTCTATGATTCTACTTCTTTCCTCTCAGAAAAAAACTTTTATACTCTTAACTGCCACTGAATACCTGCCATCAGCTTATGGTGGTGACAGGAGATCTTCATGTCAACTTTAGGATGATGTATTGGAAAAGCCCTGCTTTTCACTGGACCATCCTAGGGAATATGTAATATTTTTTCTACAAAGGAACAATGATTCTGAGGATGTGGGTTCTTGTGCTGGGTTAATGCTGGCTGGCAGCTAAGCACCCACCCAGTCACACACTCACTCCCTCTACCCTACAGCGGAATGGGGAAGAGAATCAGGAGAACAAAAGCTGAAAACTCATGGGTTGAGATAAAGACAGTTTAATAAGTGAAGCAAAGCTGCATGCACAAGGAAAGCAAAATAAGGAATTCATTTACTACTTTCCATCGGCAGGCAGATATTTCAGCACATCCCAGAAAGCAGGGCCACAGCATGCATTAACAGTTACTCAGGAAGACAAATGCCATAACTCCAAATATCTCTCCCTTCCTCCTCCCATGCCTTAGCTTTTATTGTTCACAATGTCATATAATATGGTCAGTTTTGGTCAATTTGGGTCAGCTGTGCTGGCTGTGTCCCCTCCCAAGACTACTTGCCCACTCCCAGACTACTTGCTGGGTGGGCAGCGTGAGAAACAGAGAAAGCCTTGATGCTGCACTGTTCAGCAATAGCCAAAACATTGATGTGTTGTCATCACTAATTTAGTCACATATCCAAAATACAGCACCATATGGGCTACTATGAAGAAAATTAACTCCATCCCAGCCAGAACAGTTCTCCTGTAAAGTACAACTGGACAAATACTGCTGTCACTTGTGCCAATGTTTTGCAAATTATTCCTATTCAAATCTGTAGGCAATTAATTTGGATTTATTCAGCTTATAAATAGCGAGTGGAATAACTACTGTTTTTGACTGATTACTTCTAGTTGAGACAGATAAAAATGAGAGGAGAATTAGGTATAATACTTTTTTTTTTTTAGATTTTCTCATGTAGCTGGGGAATATTTCAACTTCTATTTAAGCTTTAAAAAAAAAGGCAAGATAGATTCCTTATTACTGTAGGTTAACAGTGTATTTAATTCCAATATTTTGCATGTTTATGATAGGTTTTTGCAGCATTATTTAATCTAGAGAACTGCATTATCTGCTTGAATAGAGACAGATTGCTGAGTTTTGGTAACTAACAAGGAAGCTAAATTTCAGGACTTTGCTAAGAATATAAGAGGCTGTGGATAAATAAGTTTCCAAATGACATTGTTATTGTTATAAATCCTTGCAGTATGTCAATATTCATAAATAGTATGAGTTCTAACATTTCAACAGTCTACAGCATTAATCTGATAATATTTCTATTTTTACACCAAACATACCTACAGAGGATAGGGAAAAATTAATCAGGTCTAAGAGGCTGGTTTGATGCATTGAGAAGAATGAGTATAGAAAATGTCTGTGTCAATATTCAACAAGTGAATAAAATAAGTCAGTAGAATGTAGTATTTCACCCTTTGGAAGCCTAACTTATACCTTGTCTGTATGATGAATATTCTAGGAGATATCTGGCGAGTATACCTTAATTTTGACATCTGCACACCTGAAGGCAGTAACTACACAAGCAAGGTTTGTACCCTCGTGTTCAGTAAAGAGAACAAAGGTTCCTTTTATCCAAAGTATAATCCAGATTTTTTCACTCATATGTTTATTGGGATGCCTTTGGTTTGATGTATAAAAGTTTGTAATTCTTTTTGATAATAAAGAAACATTACCTAATGGGAAACATTCAACTTGTTGTCCACCAGGACCCCCAGGGCCTTTTCTGCAAAGATGCTTTCCAGCCAGTCACCCCCCAGCCTGTGCTGGTGCATGTGTTTAGTCCTCTCCAAGCGCAGGACTTGGCATTTCCCATTGTTGAACTTCAAGAGGTTCCTCTCTGCCCACTTCTCTGGCCTGTCAAGGTCCCTCTGAATTAAGCACAAACACCTGGTGCATCAGTGTGGTGGATTGGCCCAGCTCACATCCAAGGACCCATACAGCCACTCGCTCACTGCCCCCTCTCCCCCTGGCAGCAGGATGAGGGACAAAATAGAATAATAGAATCATAGAATATCTCGAGTTGGAAGTGACCCATAAGGATCATCGAGTCAAACTCCCTGCTCCTCACAGGACTGCCTAAAACTAAACCATATGACTAAGGGCGTCGTCCAGATGCTCCTTGAACTCTGACAGGCAAGTAGGAAGAATGAGAGTGAGAAAGCTCATGGGACCAGGAGATCATTTACCAATTACTGATGCAGGCAGTAGATACTTGACTTTGGGGAATTTGACTTAGTTTATTTCCATTTAATACAGATATTTGAGTACTGATTAGGATATTGGGAAACAAAACCAAAAAAGAAACAAGCATGGACTTAGGGAAAACACCTCTCCTCCACCTTTCCCAGGCTCAACTTTACTCCAGACTCTTCTCTTCCCACCTTGTTATTGATGCAGTTTATACTCAGTCCCTTCAGTGAGACAACTGATATTGTATGGGGTGGTAGCTGTTTCTCTCTGTTGCTCCTTCCCTCTCTATTCCTATGCTCTGGTGTGGGTCCTTTACAGGCTGCAATCCCTTCGAGGGTATAACTGCTCTGGCATGGGACCAGCCATGTGCCGTTTTTCCTTCAGGGAAAATTTGCTTCTGCATGGGTCCTCCACAAGCTGCAGTCCCTACTGGGGCGTGCCTGCTCCACCATGGAGCACCTCCTGCTCCTCTGACCTTGGTGTTCCCCTGTTGTTTCCCTCTAATTCCCTCCTCCTCTCTCTCTCTCTCTCTCTCTCTCCAGTCTTTCCTGCTCTTTCTTAAATGTTTCCACAAAGCCACCACCAACTTTGCTGATGGACTTAGCTGTGTCCTGCAGTGGGTCCATTGTGGAGCTGGCTGAAACTGGCTGAAACTGTCTGTGTCCAGCACAGGGCAGCCCCTGGCCTATTCTCACAGAGGAAACCGCTGTAGCCCTCCCACTACCAAATCCTTGCAACCTATATGTAACATCGTCGACCACTCCTCCCAGTTCTGTATCATCTGCAAATTTGCTGAGGGTGCATTCTGTCTTATCATCCACATCATTAATGAAGATGTTACACACTATTGGCCCCAATATTGCCTCCCCTTGAAGTGGGGACACTACTAGTGACTGGCCACCAGTTGGACTTTGTGCCACTGATCTCAACCTTTTGAGCCTGGCAGTTCAGCTAGTCCACCCTGCTTTCCATTTATCTAGTCTGTACTTCATTTTGTCAATAATGACGTTATGGGAGACAATGCCAAAAGACTTATGCAGGTGCATCATAAGAAAAACCCTTTTCTTCAAATCTAAATTGAAAAGAAAGGCAAAAAAAATCAAAAGAAAGGGAATTTACTATCTCCATATCATGGCTCAGAAGAGATTAAGTGATTTTCCTAAAGTCTCTGAGGCAGTCTATGACAGAGGAAGTCATTAAGCCCATGTCCCCTGAACCAGTTCTCACATTACAGAGGAACTTTTTCATTTTGTAATCATTTTTCTATTTATTACCTACTCTGCCTTGAAGCTGTTCTCATTCAACTGTATTTTGCAACTATCCTTATAACTGGTCAATCATATCTTGCATTTTTCACAGTCCTGGAAGAGCCTGGGTGTCATTCTTGCTGCTCTCTTCCCTATCACACACAAAGTGAACTGCAGTAGTTGTAAAGTACTGCTGAACTGACAGGTTGGAGTTGCTGCTGACACTGTAGAAAAAGACTTCCCAAAAGGTTAAACCTACATTTTTATCAAAGAAAAAAGCGATGAATTATTTGAACTGTTCTGTCTTGAACTATGGGTCTTTGAGATAACATACGGAATCACTTAATCCTTCTAAACCCATCTTATTTTAACTTTTATATAATTGTCTGCTCATGCAAGTCTGCATCACACTTCAGGAAATGTTAGGGCTGGTAGTAAGACTGATGGGCTGAGTGTGAGCACAGGCTAGGAAGATTCAAGGCTGAAGCAGAAGTCTTAAGTCCACGAAGAATATGTACTTAGATTTTCATACTTTTTGATTGACCCAAAACACATATTTCCAGGTTATTTCTAATATGCATGAGTCAACTGGTGAAAAAAAAAGTAACCAGCCCAGTGAATAATTTTTTTTTAAAAAGTGGTAAACATGTTCACTGAGCCCATCTTAGGAAAAATACTATAATGGTAGTTGTGCCACAAAACTTTGAAATCAATTAGACTTGACTGCTTTTCTCATGTGACACATTTAGTGGAGCAGATTGATCTGTTTTGTGCAAGGTAAGTACTTACAATTAAGTTTTGATTTTGTTATGTTACCAGCAGTGAAATAAAGGGATAAGAGATGAGAAGTAGCACCCTACTTTAAAGTATCAAAGCCTTGTTAAAAGAATAAGACTGCCATTTTATAAATATAAAAACTTCAGTCATGATAAAAAAAACCCTATAAAAAGATGCTCTTTTTATTAGTGCATGCGTTTAAAAAAATGCTGAGTCAACCTGATGTAGGTAGCTTAAGAGCTGCCGGTCAAGAGGGCATGGAATATATAAAAAGCAGCAGCGCCAAATAAACTATAATCCGATAGCCACAAAATACACTTCTTTCTTCCTAGCCTAAGGATCTGTCTGCACTTAATCAGATTTGCAGCCAGTGAGTGATGACTCCTCCACAAAGTGCTGCTACGCAGTTGGCCGAAGGTAAGGGCACAGTCCTGGCTCATGTATGAGAAGGGGGAAAAAAAAAAAAGAAAAAGAAAAAGAAAAGGTGTTGCATGGACAGAACTATATGCAAAACAAAAAGGTCGGCTTAGAGAGCCATTGGTATGTACGGCGGTGTACTTGTTGCTTGAGGCACATTCTATTAATTGGCAAATTCTCAACCTCTTTACAGCCCATAAAAGAATTTATTTTTCTGTACATTTAGGAGCTTTTCAAAAAAGGAAAATTTGATGTTCTCCCAACTCAGATGTTGAATAAAAGTGACCTGACTGTGTTAAGTAAACTATGTGGAAGAGCTTGCTTTTCTGTATATCCCAGGCTTTGAAACATATGCTACGAGTTTTATGTTTCATTTTAACGATGGTAGAATGGAGCCATCAATGGACACTCACTTGAAAAGATGCTTTGTGTGTCTTTTTGTTGCATGAAGCAATTCCAGTTACACCAGCTTTGTAGAGTCTGGATCATTGCATGCACCTCATATTGAATATTGAATCTTACTGTATGAAAAAACATTGCTTCCCAAACACAGTATATACCTGTCTCTACACTTTAGTACAACCCATCATTAGAAACCTATGAAGCAGGAAAAGCAAAATTGACAGAAAGGATTAATTTTAAAATACAACTAGACACCATGTTGTTTCACTTGAAACAGAATGAAACAACAATAATTGCAATGTGAGCTGAACCTGAAGAACAGTAACCAGCTAACCCTAATTGAATGTTGGCTTTCCATTATTAAAAAGGGTGGATTTGGCATTTACCACTTCTTTTACCTGAATCAGCACACGAAATTGTCTTCCTCTGAGTCAATTACCAAGCACTTTTGTTATAAATGACAGATAAACTGTCAAGAGCTCTTGCTCTACAAAGCCTTATTTTGAAGACATCATCTGTTCAAGTACAGATCTGATCTCCAAGAACTTTCTTCTTTCAGATTCATATATGTATTTAAATATACAGTGGTTAAACTGATTACCCACAATACATGATAATCCTGTATTAGAATAAATAAGAAAGGAAAACACCATTTTTCTAAAAGTTTTTTGTCAGAAAATCGAGCAAGCTATTGCTAAAGGACTGAACCCTTTTGCTTCATGGATCCAGATTCACACATAGAAGGATCCACTTCTGCATCCTGTACATGCAAATGCAGATGAGAAAATAAAGATGACTTTTTCACACATTTCATTGAACTTTGGATTAGGTCGTGAGTCACTGTGTTACCTAGAATTGCACAAAATACATTGCATGGAATATAAGTTTGCATCTACGTTACCTTGCATTGGATGTATCCAGATTTTAAATTTTCCTAAATATAATTCAGGGATACAGCAGACCTGTTATGTGATAAAAGCTCAACCACATATCCACAAGGTAACACAGAGAGACAATGGCAGGTGGGGGAGCCCAAATGCGTGTTCTCTGTGTGTGTGCTTACTGGAAATACATCTCCAGTCTCTCCACTGGATGGCCCTGGGGGCATGGAGCTGCAGCAGCCTCCCCTCTCTCGCTCTTGGATCTGACATAATATATTTTCCTCTAAAAAAATGCAACAAAAATGGCAGTGTAGTAGTGATGAAAGAGAGAATTCCATTATTTTGCCAAAGATCATCTCAACATTATCCAATAATGGTTTTGTTGGTTTTTTTTCTCTCTTGGACAATTAAAAGATGGCTTATACTTTTTCCACACTTCCAGCTGAAGCATTTGTGAACAGCAGCTTTACTCAGTTCTGGATTCTGGAGATGCAATTTCAGCAAAGGCCCGTGAAAAGGAATCTGAAGGAAATGTTGACTTTTTAACTTAAAATCTTGTTTGTTGTCTTTTCTTGTCTAGCACTAATAAACTCAATTACATTTATTATGACTAGGAAAGGAAAGATGTAGATACACCTGTTTCTGCCTGGAGGCAGAGTACATGACTTCTGTGTGCATTCCAGCCCCATTTTTTCTAATAACGACCTGTAATTTTACAGTATAACTACAACTTATTTTCATTTTTCAATTCAGATGTTCATTGCTGTTCATGATTGTGGTTAAAAAATAAATAAATAAATTGGAAAAAATCACCTAGAAGAAAACACAACTGGAGATCTTGGAAATGACATCCAGGTGATACAGCTAAGATCTGTATCATCTCTTCTCTATATTGAGCTTCAGAACAAGATCTGAATTGTCCTGAAGTTAATGGGATCTATTCTGCTGATTTAAATGGGCACTGGCCTAGACCCCAAGTAACTTAAGTTCTTTTCTAATTTGTAACACATGCTGAGTGTTTAGAGCAGAACATAACTTCAGATTTGGTGTCTAGCGGTGGCATTTGTCAGGGTAAAGTAGAAATGGTTACAAATGGCTGCAAAAAAAAGCCAGCTTTCAAGTTAAAACAAAATGGAACAAAACAAAACCTTGAAGTTTATATTTTTAAGCAGAACTTACTTAGCTTATGTCTTGTTCTTAACAGCGATACCACAGCATGGTAAAAAAAAAAGAAAATGTGATATTTGTGTGCTTTACTGTAGTGCTTCAATGACAGTATAATTGCTGTTTAGTTAATAAGCTTAGGTGTTGGTGATAAGTGCAATTTTATGGATAGCATATTGATGATAATAGTTGGAAAAAAACATGTTGCTATATGAGATAACCAAAAAGAAATATTACAGTCCAAATTGCACATAACTATTTTTTTCTCTCTGTGCAAACAGGAATTGAATACCGTACAGTTATTTTCATCTCTGTATTTACAGTAAAAGGAGAATAATAACTCCGTATGATTCATAGCAGAGGCTGGTGACACAAAGCTACACACCTGCGGTGAATAGGATGTTATAATCCCACTGTGATTAAGAAGATGTATGCTTACTGCTCTGCAATGAGGATGGATTGTTTACTTTTCCTATTAGGTCTGTAATTAATCACCCAGGTTTGATCTGTGTGATACCAAATGGATTTAACATCCTACATTGCTTAAGTAGCATGTTGGTTTGTACAATACCTATTGTTTTGTATTAAGAGATGCCTCCGTAGAGCACACTATGATTTTTTCTTTCTTACATAACCTCTATTTATTTGGACAGAAAATGGCACTGCTGTGAATAGAAAGAGATAACCAGAGAAAATATACCAGGGGGAAAAAAAATACTTTTGAGTTACCATTCCCGCACAGAATAAATAATTTCCTTTTACATAATGCCTTTATACACTGTATTTTAAAGTCCTTTAAATAAGACCTAAACAAGCCTTAAAGGAACAAAAAAGTTAAATTTTACTTTCTGTTGCAAGAGTGCTTTAAAGGAAAAAGAAATGTCTGGGTCCAGTTACCTACACCTCCATTTACTACATCTCCATTTTGGAATAGTACACCTCTGGTGGAGCAGTGAACAGAACTCATGTCCAACTGGGCCTAAAGTAAGGTCATGACTGGCTGTCAGAATACAATACTCTCTGACCAGGTTCTTTTAGATATTCCACACATGGAGGGTGCAAAGTTTAATATCAAGTTTACTTACTTGAAGATGGTTAATGCTACATAGGTTTTCTGATTTAGCAGAGTAACACAAAATGTACTGAAATCGCAATACAAATGACAAATATAAGTTACACTTAGCAAAATATAGTAATTGCAGTGCACAGTTCAATCACACTACCAACGTGATTTCCATTACCGGTCTCTATAATATCCTCACTGTCATGACACTGGGGTCCTCAGTTGCCGGGAAGGAATATGTGGGTTGAAGCCAGCTCAAGCCCATTGTTCTCTTCAGAATTATTTTTCTAGTTGTCTAGTTTTTATACTCAATGTTGGGCTAAGCCATGTATTCACTTTTCCCATGCTGGTCTGTCTAACTCAGGGAGACATTCACACTCTTTTAATGAACTCAGGAAGAAACACTTACACCACCAGTTGATCCACTCAATTGCTGATAGTTAAAACATAAGCCATCCCCCGGTCCCCTTTGTGTTGAGATAAAAGTCAGCTTCTTTGCAACAGCTGTGGTCAGTCACACCCTGCATTATACCCTGAGCTTCATGGGCACATTGCCCTTGCCCATCTCCTCTGAGCCCTCTTCCATTTTGGGAGTTTATTGGTCAGTCACACTGACGTATTCTGGGCATTCACCTGGCTAACATGGGGATCACCACTGTGTTGATGAACTGCTTTTGAGAAGCTATCAAGACAGCAATTGAGAGCCATTGGCTGCAGTTGTATCATGACTACTAGCCTAGACTATGAAATGGAACAGCAGCTTTCCATGAATTTTGAAGGGGTAGGAACTTCTGAGGCTTGGTAAATCTTTAAAGATCCCATCTTTATATGTGATGTTTGTGTGGTTTAGATAATCATTGTTAGACTATTTAGCACATTCAAGAAAGTTAGGCAAGGTAGGAAGCGGGAAGCACTCAATATTCCTTTACTTTTGTTACTCACTTTGCATGATACTGTGTTTGCTGTGTGTATCTAAAGAACTTGAAACTTGACTGGAATCTGAGTTGGATGTGTCTATATAACTATACTAGTTCACCTCAAAATGGCGAGACCATCCTCAGAAAAGCAGTGCTTTGGGATTTGCTGTTTTTCAAATAATTACAACAAGGTAGAACATTTTTTCCTTAAGGAAAAATGTAAAAGAAAATTCTTTACTGAACCTTTATTCCTTGTGTGTCTGCTGCCTTTCTGAAGGCATTAAATGCGAAGCCAGGGCATTAGTCAAATGAAACTATGGTACATCAGCAGTACAGTCAAATAAGGCTGTGTTTACTATCCCAGTTTCTTAGTCCAGGCAGTTACCTTGCATGTATCTTCCCCACTCCTGTCCATAAATCAGTCTTCACCAGCTCCTTTTCCTCCCTTGCCTTCCTTTACATGCAAAAGGAATCTGTGTGTTTCCCCCTAAGAGAAATGTGTTCTTGGCAGGGTTGGATCAGGGGAAGCAGAACCCTGGGCTTCCTGTGGAGTTCAGGAGATGTCAGTAGAGATACAGAGTAGGGCGCTGGAGAGAAAAAGAGTTGAGTCACTGACTTCCAAGTCTTGGTGTTTGGATTCAGGGATCAACATCCAAACAAAAGACTACCTGAGTTTGGGGGTATGTCCTAAAAGCATTTGTCTCCATGAATTGTTATCTCTGATGCTTAATTAAAATTTCAACATCAGCTTAAAAGACATTTCAATTTCCTGTGTCAGATAGGAGAGGAATGATCACTGATCTTCATATTCTCCTGTGAGATATGTTTGAGCTTGGTTCCAGAAGTGAGAGGTCTTTAAGTTATCACTGATGCATATATTTTTTCCTTAGTTGAAAATGTGATAATCATCAGAATTATCTACGGACATAAACCATAGAAACAAGACAGATCAAATGATGTGTACATACATGTTGAATAGCTAAATTATATATTTTGAATAGCATCTCATTTCTGGCAACTTGTGGGCCAAGTGGGCCAAATTAAGTTTGCAGGCCCACGAAGGAAGAGAGACACCATCCCTTTAGACTCATCCATTTTTCTAATCTGACTTTGTGTAGTGTCAAAATGTTTGAAGTAGAACCCCTGAGTTGCTCACGAAGTGAAGACAAGATGATAACTTGGTTATGGTGCTATGATATTGACATTTGCAAGTATAGAACAAGAACCTTGTACTGGCAGTATTTTTTCATCATCCACTGATAATGAAAAACCCATAAAATGTTTGGCTAACTGAAACGAGAATTTCAAGTAGACTTTCAAACATGGAGTTTCAGGGGAAGAGGGGGATTTCACCGACAGCAGAACAATGAAGACAGCATAATGTTAAAATACACTATTCTTAGGGAAATGCTAAGGCTACTGCCAAACAAGAACTTCAGAGTCGGTCATGGAGTTAAGAAACCTGCTACGTTTTTCAGAAGAAAGTAAATTTGAAGAACTAGTAGTACAGTTACACCTGCCTAGATTATAAGAACTATTACATTCACTATCCAGGAGAAATCTAAGATATATTTTAAATCTGTATTTTAGGAAACACATGATTATTAAAGCCATGAATAGGTTTTAAAACTGGGTTTTCAAAAGAAATACATCAGTGGATTGAGTTGATGACTTACAGTTTTCTGAATCCTTTGTGGAGAGCTAGGGTATTTTTGTCATCCTGTTCATTGTCATGTTCTCTTTACTTGTACTTTCTTCATTTCCTTGGCCCTTCAGAAAAGAGTGGGAAATTCTTTTCTTTCCCACTGAGTTCAGAGAGATGCCTGATTCTTATCTCATTGCAATTTAGATGCTGGTAGACTTGCTGACAGCTGTCTCAGAAATTCCTTGTGTGAATCATGCTATTGTTGGCATACAGCCGCTTTACAGGACAGCTGAGCTCTTTCTGCTGCATGGAAATGTTAACAAGCATTCAGTCTGAATCAGTGAGGATTCTCCCTGAAGTTTTTGGTGCTCCAAGGCCCCTTCATACTTGTCCCTGTCCTAGCCATTGCTTTGACTAGAGAAGACAGCCCAGGGCTGTATCATACTTTTGCTATGTCCCTCTGCCCTATTAAAGAGATTAGAGACGTGTCAGATCAACTTTGAGCTGTTAGAAGGCTAGATGCTGAGGCTCAACACATAAGGGTGAGGAAAGAGCTCATTCATGGATGTGCACAGCCCACCTATCACTCTACTGTCAACAGTACTGCACCTGAAACTGAGTGGAAATTTCCCGAGCAAAAATGCATTGCATTGTTTGGTTGTTTTTTTTAAACCACTCATAATGAAAGTACCTGTTTGGCCACCTATTTTAGTCTCCAACTTAAGTGGCTTGTCTCTCTTTTCCTACAGCTCTGGGATAAAGAAAGAGGCTGAAGAAAGGATTGGGGAAGATAGAGGATTGTGCATCCTAAAGCGATCACGATCTCAGAAACAGCCCAAAGGCACATTTCAAGAGGTTCTGATGAATGTGTGCATGTGTGCAACTTTGAGTTTGTGTGGCAGGAAGGTGAAGGGGTTGAATGGACAAAGGACTCTTTTGAAGCCCCTCAGTAAACATATACCTTTCCCAAGTGTAGTTGCTGCTGGGAAACAGAATCAGAATAGGACTGTAAATTGGATTCTCTGAAGTGCACCCTAGAGATTTATTTTCTTCTACTTTGACAAGGAAACCCAAACTTCCAGTTTCAGTGCCCAAAATTAGACTATCTAAATCCCAAATTCAGACACCGAAATCTCAATTTTTAGAAGCACGATCTTTTGCAAGGTGTTAGACTTGAAATACTAGCTACACTCAGCATATTCACAAATGAAACTGACTCATCTGTACAAATCCCTGGGTGCTAGTGGAGATAGGAATAAACAGATTTTCCCATTAAAAATCCTTTTTTTCTTTTTTTCTGCACATACCTTTAATGGGTGGCTTTGTTCATGTATATACACAAGAACTCACTCACAGACTGAACGCTTGTGTAAAATTTCATAGCTAAAAATACTTCTTCCACAGAGTTATGAATATTTGAAAATGTATCTCTATCACAGAGGTGAACTTTTATTCTATGCATTGCCCTGATGATCAGCAATCACTGCAATGCAATGGAAACAGCATTTTTCCCCAGCAGTGCTACCAACCAGAAATAATTTAACATGTTATAAAGTGACTGAGGTATCACAGATACCTGGAGGTGTTTTCCAGGAATCACTTCAATTTTACAGCAATTGTGATGTCATTTCCAGAAGCAACTTTCCCTACGAGCACAAGGACTGAAATTAGAGCCATTGACCAATTAACAGCTGATAAATACTTAGATGCATATATACATGTTCCCCTAGTCTACTGTGAATCCAGAGTTATCCAATGAAGACCCCAAACTGATCCACTATTAATATCACACTTCCAGCACTGAACATTAGCTTCTCATCTGTTTTCTTAGAAGCAAAGCTGTTACAGAACCGAAAGGCTCATTAAGTCAAGCAGTCCATCTTCCTGCCAATACAGGAGTGTTCTCCAGAATATTCTCTATGGTATATTTTCCAGTGTTTGACCTGTGTAGATTTTGAACTTTTCACAGAAATAACATTGCAACTTTATTTTGGGAGACTGTCAGCTACGTACCAGATCTCACTAGCCAAAAAGCATATATGATTAATATTTTATTTAAATGTTCATATGCTTATGTAAATATCACAGTTTTTCATGTATAAACATAAAGGTAGCAGTGGAGAAATTGGTACTTTCCAAATTGCAATAAATAAGAAATATTTTAAATATTTTTAGTATGTTTAAATAGGAGATACTTTAGAACTTCTTAACATCTTTAAGCTTTTGTGCTGCAACGTGACTATATTATTGTTGACCTCTATGGGTATGAAACCTTCATTCCATTTGAAATTTTTTTGTATAGCCAACAAAATCTACTTATATATATTTTTTACCACATTTACAGAAATATATTTAGATATCTACAGAACAGAGGGGGAAAAGGAAGGAAGTTAAAGTTTTCTTTCAAATTTTAAATCTGAGTTAAAAACAAGAATTCTTAGCTCTTCTTTTAAAAAATAATTAATTTTTACTTCTTTATATGAGGTCATTCTGCCGGATGCCTGCCACTGTTTTGTGTTATCTGGATTTTTCTCAGGTTTGTATTTCAGTGCAGGACCAATCACATTCCGTTGGCGCTGACATTTTTTAACTTCACTTTTTGCACTGTCCTTGTTATGTTCCTTCTGTTTCAGAGGAGTCTTTGCTGAATTAGGACATATGATTGGATTCCTCTATCTTTTTCTGTAATAATATTCATAATTTCATAACTTTGCATCAAAACAAAAGTTGTACAGTGCTTATCATTTTCTGTTATACAGACAATTCTGCATGGTTCAGGTCTCCTTTGGAAACAGTTGAACAAATTCCTTGCAGGAAACTCAGTAGAGCAGTTCACCTCAACCAAAGTGCATGCAGCAGCTTCAATTAGTACTAAAGCTAAGGCAAAATGGAATTAGAAGAGTTTCAGAAGTGGAATTTGGCAGGTTGGTTAAACTGGTAATTGAGCTTAAAGGTGAACTGTGAGAGGAAGAAAAAACCACCCCACAACAAAAAAGTGGTACTCTTTACTGCTTATTTTTTATGCTAAAACCCCCCACCAAACCCTCAAAGTTTCATCTTGCCTCTATTTTCTCCTCTCTCAGGTAACAGAATTACTTCTCACTACTTCCTTGGGGATAGCAGAAAAAATCCTTGAAGGATTTATACACTGCTTGCTGATGAAGCTTCATGAAGCTGTAATGTGAGCATTGAAATTCTGGTCAGTGGAAATATTAAACCTTTATTCTGCAAATGTATTGCTATAGGTAGGCAGTCAGTCCCACTGTGCTCCTGTCTGTGACCCATGCTGAGCTTGCTCAGATGAGCAACTGTGATGTAATTCAGGTGGCTTAACAAATTATTGTCCCCACGCAAAAGCTACTGCCCTGAGCTGAGGGTTCTGAGTGCTCTTACTCTATTTCAATGCCAGGTGTGACAGGTTACTGTAAACTACCTTTGCCCTTAGAAATGCTTTCCCTAGATATGATTCAGCTGTAATGATAATGTCTCACATGTTATCTGAGTTACAGTCAAGGCACAGTATAATTTTGGTGTGACTATTCACTCTGATATGCAAGTGGATACAATATAAAAACTCTGAGAATACTTTGCAGGATTATGTTCTTCTAGCATTGACTCTGCTTAAAATCATTTGAATAATCCACATTCACAGCCATGGATACTCACAGAAAGAATATTTTAAGTTGGTGTGCATGAGAGTACTTACGGGTATTTTATACATTTTTTTGTAACAAGGAATATTTATTCATATCCATTTACTTAGTTTGAATGTAATGACAAAAAAATAAGTAACAAATCTTCTCCTTGCATCAAAATCTTAGCTGTAGGAAATTTGGTAGGATCCATACTTCAGAAATAGTCTTATTGACCCAGGAGAGGACAAGCTACAGCTTTCTAACATTCCCTAAAGGGTCCCTAATCCTCCTTGTCTAATAACTCTGCCTAAACTGCTGCTTTTCTCCCCTTGTGTTTATGAGAATAGAAGTGCCACTGACTATGTAAGCCATCATCTTCCTGGTTGTAAGTGACATTTATTTAAATGGAGGGAAGAAATTGTATCAAGAGGCCAATCCTAATTTGATTAAAATAGCTTACATTTCAAAGGTGACATGTCAGAAGCTGATACAGTCCAAACAATAAACACAGTCAAACAAGTTACGGTCATTTCAGAAACAGTCCACCAAAAAGAGCACAGCAAAAAAGGAGAGTTCACAAAGGTTGCCCGCTGAATTGTCTGCTCCTTGATTTTGGATGGGGGTACTTCATAAGAACCCCAATACCTGCAAGACTTGTGGTAGCCCATGATTGATAGTTTTCAATGTTGCCTTTGGCACAGACTATTTATTCAGTAAGACAATCAAAAGTTATGACATGCATAAAGAAAGGTCAGTTTTACGCTAATTTTGCTATTGCTCACTGTCATTCTGGAAACTGTTCAGGGTGGAGGCCTTCAGGTGCTAATAGAAGAGAGAAGAGGCAATTTTAGTATCTTGTAGGTCACCTCCTTTATGGTGATCTTTACTTGAACTCATAGATTTTCACGTTCAAAATAAATAGCTTTTTTTTATAGAAGGCTGCACACCCATGCAGAAATGTCAGCGGTTTTGCTGTGGCTTTTCCTATCCATTTCAGTTCCATACATTATGAGGAAGCAAACCTGATGAATTACTTACGAAAATGAATATTTGCAGGAATAAAGCTCTAATGGCGCTATCCTGTTGCTGGTGCCAGGGCCCTGGGGTCACTGACGGGCCTGACTGTCCCTGCCCACCCCCCAAGGGCTCTCCCCGCCCTGCCCATGGTCCAGGATGCCATGTCAGCCCCTCCAGGGCCGTCAGCCCCTGCCCCAGCGACACGGCAGAAGGGCTGGTCTCCAGCTCCCCACAGCCCTGCCCTGCCCAGCCATGGGCACCACTGAGCCAGGACCACCCGCGGGGTCACGTCACAGCCTGGCCTTGGCCCTTCTCCGTCCCCAGGGAGGTACCCGGTGCCCCGGGCTGGGGCTGTCCTGGTGCCCCCGGCTGCCCTGCTCCTGGCTGGGGCGGTGGGACAGGACAGGCTGCCAGGCCCTGCCCTGATGGGCAGCCCCCATGCGGAACCTCTGTAGCACTTGGCCCCAGGGAGACCCTGGCCCATGCTGTTCTCTGACAGTTGGATGTTTCCATCATCACACCTACCCAATACTAAGAAATAAGCTTACAGGATATATTATTCTAACAAATAAAGCACTCTGGGGGCCGTTTGCTGGCTCTGAGGGCAAGTGTTTTGGCCCTGCTGAGGTGTGTACGATTCAGCTGCCTCACCTCCTGAAATGCGGTAGCTGTACCCAAACTGCCTGTTTAGGAATTTTCCTCCTTGTTTCTGCTACCACCAAACCATGCATTGGTGCTGTCTGGGAGAGCGCTAGCTAGCCCGGTCCAAAGCTGCACGAGGAAACCTACTGCACAGCAACAATAGGGTTAAACACATTTTTTTTCAGGCATTAGTATCAATGTTATAGTCTAGTTCTTGCTGGATATTAGAGCTGGATGCTCCTGCAGAAGGCAATTAAAACAAAAATAAAGCCCACTATCAATGAATGCCTAATGCAGCGATGTAACTTTCAGCTTCAGAGGAAATCAACTGGTGAGTTCCCTAGTAATGGTGTTAAAAGGGAATTACGAGCTGAAGCTTATAACTGTCTTCTAAGTGCAGTAAAACTAACAAACAACAGGGTAGAAGAGAAACTTGTATCTCTCTCAGGCAAACTTCACCAGTCGATTCATGCAATCAGCTACTTGTCTCCCAGCATGCTGTATTCTTTGAATGGGCTAACTAGTTTTTAGCTAAAGGCTTTTCCTCTCTTCCAGTCCTCAGCTTCAGCACTTCCAAAGCTTTCTTATATCTACCATTACTCCTGTCATGATCTGCTTAGAGAATGAAAGACTACAGAAGGAACCAGAGAAAGGGTGATTGACAGAGGGAGACACATGTCTGGACAGAGCTATAGGTAACACTTCTATGTCTCTGTGTTAGAAGTTCTACCGCCTCCATTTCTGTAAGAAATCTATCCTACATGCTGAAAGGAAAACAGCAGAGAAGTACCGGATAGGGAAATCCTGCTTTCCAGAGACTTTCTAAAGCCAACGTTTCTGTTAAAAATATGTCCTCCTTTTCCTTTTGCCTAAAAGAGACCCTCCCTAAAAGCCACCTGTAACCCCAGCCCCCTCTTCCATGTGGTAACCCAGGAAAGTCCATTGGGCAGGCTCTTGACAATTCTGTGGTTGAAATGCAATTAGTATTTGGGAATCAGAAAGTCTGTCATCTGATATGTCAGCTTTCATTTTTAAGCAAGTATTTTGATACTTAACTTGCTGATCATCTTACTTGACATTTTGACTCAACGGGTAAAGATTAAAGACAGACTTCTGTTCAGGTGGGCAGAATATTGCTGTTAAAATATTTTAGAGAAGTTTAAAACTCCATTGTGGGTCTTCCTGGTTTAGTTTAGCAGGTTATGGACATTGCCGATCTCCAGCCTGTTCTCAAGGAACCAGAATAGATGATTCTTTCTGTCTTTCAAAGAAGAGAAAAGCTGCAAAGTTTATTTTCACTATAACATGAAATTAACAAACAGAATCACATATGGCATCAATATGCAATACCTGTTTTGATTCTTGGCAATTTGTCAATGTTCAAAAGATGAAGTAGGGAAGAAGCATTAGGCATCACATGGACATATTTGAAAATAACTACAAACTTTGTGGGAGTGAAGTGTTCTTGCTCTTTTAATGCAAAATCACAGGGTTCAAAGGTGAGATCGAAAAGCCTACCAATTCTGCCAATATGCCAGACCCTAAAAACGTAGCTAATATGATTATCATCCATACAGCTTTTCTGGAGGCTTGTAGATATTTTCATGTTTTCACATAAGCTTCTGATCATATCCAATTATGTTGATTAGTAGGATATGCTAATTGTTCACCAAAGCATTATTAAAACTAAAAAGCCCAAGTAACTTAGCCCTGGAGTGTTGTAGGCATTCAGAAACTTTCTGTTTGGCTTTTAAATCTCATCTCTTTTCACTTTCTAATTTAATAGGAAAGAGGAAAATGGAAGCTGTCATTAATGGGAACATGCTTAGTGTGAGGAAATACTTTTTTATATATATGTACGAACGAGGTAGGTTACAATTGGAAATGTGATGAGCCACCTCTGGGTGGAGACTCTCTTATCCTGAGCTTGCTTGACCTGTTAAGCAGGCTGGACTATATATTACCACCCTTTACACTGTGTGAGGTTTGAAAACTTATTTTCCAAAGCAGATTGCTTCTGACACAGCTGATATTTTATGTCACAATTTTATAGCATTCTGCCAGGGAAGATTCAACAGCTAAAGTGATAATAAGTCTTCAGGTACTATCTTCTGGTTTTGCATCCTTGCAACTGAAAAAAAAAGATGTGGTTCATTCATCTGGACCAAAAAAAATCTGTTTTCTGTTGTAGGAGCCAGGAAGAAGTCTACTTGAGCTGGAAAGTAAGAAAGGCAAATGGGGTTGCTTTCCCCAAGACTGTTTTCAAGAAGTTAGGAAAAAGACCACAGACCATTACCTTACCTACCATTTGACTACAGAGAGGCACAAATTTTGAAACGCCTGGAAATTTAGCTCTTTCCCTGAGCTGAAGCACAACCTGTTCACCTAATTTGAAGCACTGCAGTGATTCCACAATAGCATTTTCCTACTGTGGTAGCATTTTAGGATTATGATTAGCATTTTGTTATACACACATATACACACAGCCAGTATAAGACCAGATGACTATTATAACTTTAAAATTTCCCCAACTATCTAAAACTTTTTTTTTGTGAGGCTTCTAGTGTAAATTGTAAAAGCTACTGTAACCATGGAGCAATGATCATGTATATTAGCTAAGGGCTACTGCTTGGATAAAACTTAAAAAGAGGGAAAAAACCACTTCCAGAAAATTGCTTTAATATTCCTGTCACATTTATTAAAGGATGAAATAACAAATATATAACAGAGCTCTGAATTCTACAAAGATTGATGTTTCCACTTTTTTATACATTTGATTATTTCTTAAAATCAGGACAATATTCCTACAAACAATGTTAATTGTGTATTTGTAAATCACACTAGCTTTGAATCTAGTCATACTGATAGATATTTAGGTGTGGCTTTCAACCTTTGATTCTCTCCTGAATTGACATTTATGTTATATGCTTGACAATTACACTGTAGACTTCAGAATGAAATAGATAAAGACAGTAAAGTTTTGATCTTGATTTCTTTTCACTCTGAAATCCTCTGCAACATTAAGGAAACTAATCTTAGCCTTCAGGACCTAGACTGCAAAAGTAAAATTTCTAATAGCAACTTAATTTCTTTGTGTTGAACAGATGAGTGGCTGTATGAGTAGCATTCCTCATGGGGCAATTCGGGGGCTAATGCTGTTTAACATCTTCATCAGTTAGACAGCCAATGGCATGGAGCGCACCATCGTCAAGTTCACACATGACACAACATCAGTGCGAGTAGTCAGTACACTGCAAGGTAGGGCTGTCATTCTGAGGGACTCTCAGAAGCTGGAGGAATGGGCTGACAGAAGCCTCATGAAGGTCAGCAAAGACATATATTAATTATTACTTGATATATGACTATTTATGGCCTAATTCTAGTCTGAGATGCATTTCTCCATTTCATTTCATTGGAAATTCAATGAATACGTGTACAAATCCCACCTGTCTCAGACATTTATAAGGACAAACTGAGCTGTGTAAGAGTTTGACCTCTTTCATTTCTAAAACTTTAAATTTTTTAAAGATCTATAAATGTGAACTTTTTTCTTTTTTTTTTTCCCCCCAGTTATCTATCCCACGGGGTTCATTAACAACTTTTAGGCAAACATAGTGACTCCTGTGCCTAAAATGAAAACTCCAAAGATTTCTTTATAATTAGAAGTACACAAATCATCTTTCAGCTGGGATAAATCATCACTTCTCTATTCATGTGAACTGAGTTGCAGTGAATTTCACCCTGTACATATTTCAAGGTCAGGAATTTGGATTTTTTTAGGTTCAGAAACTTTAAGGTCATATACCACTATGTCTATAGTAAACCTATTATCTGAACCTGCTTCAAACCTTTCTGTGGTATGTCCCTCCAGTTCTTTAAATCTGAGAGTGCCTACTTTCTTAATTTGGGATGCAATTCACATGAACAGCTGTCCTCAGGAGACTTATACCATTTTGACTTTTAGCAATAGCTGCCCTGTTAGTCTAATTAATTTTTCTAAAAGATAACCATGAGCAATATGCAGCTTGATTTGTAAAGAATAGATCTTACCAGGCTCACTTTATTTGCTTTGTATTGCACAGAATTTTTAACTTTGTGAGTGAAGGGAAATGGCAGATGCACTGTAGTTTGATTTTAGTAAAGCTTTCAAATCTCTTGCAAAATCTCACCCTCAGATTAATTTGTAGAGGCTTGGGTATGAATACTGATACATGGATTGAAAAGGGGCTGAAGAACGTTAAGTGGAGATTTTTGATAAGCAGCAAATAATAGGGCACCAAGGTGGATTCTAAAGGGCTACCCAGAAGACCTCCTGGGTCTGCATATCTTCAGTAGTTCAGAGGTGGAAACCAGCTGCAGGCAGTGCAAAGCCCAGATGACATTTAACCAAGACAGGCTGTGAAAAGTAAGGAGTTATGTTGATTTGGCAGTCTGTAGACAGAAAAATGTAAGTTGATAACACAATTGAGCAGCAAATAAATAAATCAGGCTAAATTAATTTCAAGATGCATGTTCATTTTACAGCTCAGGAAGGTAAGAAGAGTCTGTGTATAGATAGTCTAATGCTATTCATGTGGAACGTTGCCTAGAGGTCTGGACATTGCATTAACAAACACATTCACGAGTTGAAGGATATTCAAAGAGAGACAATAACAATTAGGACAAGGTGACAGGAAATGATTTATAATGAAACATTAATGGAGTTAAATATTTTAGTTTACATCAGTATCAGCCATAGAAGAAGATTAATAAACTACAAATATTTGAACTAGAACCATAATCCTGAAATAAGAACTTCTTCAAAAATACAGAATTTTATAGCTAATTTCTTGTCTGAAGTTTGTGACTTATCCTGCCTCTAGTCTAGACTGAGAATTACTATTTATGGGAGATTTCTAGTTCTCTTCTTTTTTTGCAAACAAACTCTTTGTCCTTCATATTTATGAACATAGGACTATGTGGATACAAACAAAAAAATACTAATATGAGGTGAATTAGAGGGAAGTACAAATTGAATTATATGGAGTCAAAAATGTAATCTTTGTTAGTTACAGTTCTAAGCACAAACAAATTGCTTAGAAATGTAGCAGGTGAAATCTTATTTTTAATTTACATAAGCAAACACTTTAGAAGATTGCCTCCACCAGATGTGTGAAGTTTAGTCTTCCCTAAGATTAAATAAAATGCAAATACAACCAGCTTTCATCACATTCTGTAAACATTAAAATTAAGATAGCAGGAGCAGAAAAAATAGAATATTTATTTTTTTGAGCACCTTCATTTTCAACCTGAGCCTAGGATGAGTGGTATCATGCCATCATATGTCCTGCTTAAAGGGCTTTTAAATATAAAGAAGTATGGTAACTCTCAAGTTTAACTGAAATACATTCGCTCTTGAGGATTCAATCATCAGTTGATTTAATGTTGCCTATTTAATCATATTATAAACTACTTCAACAAGATGCTTGTATAATTGCCTTCTTAGCAGAAAAGGATAAAAAGCATACCTTGCAACTTTGGTTGCATTAAACAGGATATTACAGTCCTATGAACACCAAAAGGTTTGTCAATGTTTCCAGTATCAACCCCTATTTTCAAGAATTAAAAACATGTCCATAAGAGTATTCTACTGGCTGAAAATTCCCATATAAGGTCTCATCCTGGGAACAAGCTTCCTCTCCTCTTCCTCTCCCTCCCTAGCTATTTCTTTTAATTTATAATGCAAATTTTTTTTGTGGGCCAAATCCAGATTTTCCTGTTCATCTCTATCTGCTATTTATTGCACAGCGGCTCAGAGGCATAAAATTTTGTCTTTATAGATATCGCTAAGTGTATGTGTGTAGCCGGATACTATTCATTTTTCTTATAAAGAAGCTGAAAAATTCAAGGGCATTTAGAAAAAGGTAAAATAATTATGAGTGGAAATGAATTGATTTAGAGTGTTGTTCAATAAGTTTAGCTTCCTTAACCAGTAAGGACAAAACAAGTTACTGCTATTTGAAAAAGGAAAATTATGGGAGGGAAAAATCTCATATAATTCCTTCTTTATTGGTTTATTGGTCCCAAATTCTCTTTTGCCTGGTAGCACAATGTAATGAATGCCTGCTTCAGGTATGTGAAATGGTTAAGATGATGATTACTGAAACATTTTTTATTAGAACACAACGTTTTGTCTTGCTGTATTTATTTAATTTCATTTGTCATTTATTTCAGTTATGTTCTTTTGGGGAAATAAGAGGGGGAGTGAGGTAGCAGTGAAGTAAGGAGAGAAAGAAAGACAGAGAAGGCAGCAATGACTCTTCAGAGACCCTGGAGAGAGCCTTCCTTGAAGGAGATGCCTCACATGCATTGAGACATTTCCAGGGCTGGAAGGAAGGAATCCATGAATCTTTGTAAACATTTTGTCAGTCGCTGGGGAAGATCTGGTTTTCATTGGCAAAATAAGGGTGGGAACCTCTGTCTCTTTTATTTGGTCTCAGAAGCAAATCTTCTTGTCAGAGCTTCTTTTTGTCAAATCTGCATTGTCATTAAAATACTAGTGCTCCCCTCTCCTGCCTTCTGGAAACACCTCAGAAGAGCTATAATATTCCTGGAATAGCATCCACTTGCCGTGGATGTGAGGATCACATAACTTGATCAGATCCCATTGCATTTTTCTCTCCTTACATCCAGCAAATATATCTGTCAAAGCTGTACTGCCTTTCCTCCTAAATCCTTCCAAAAAATGTAGCCGATTCCAGCTTTCTCTTTCAGTAATGTGTTGCTTCCTTCTTTACTTCCTCTAAGAACTTCCTGCATATACATTCCCCAGCCTATAGCTGGCTATGGCAATATCTTAAAGGAGTCTGCAATGCTAAGTGACCCTTGAAATCAGTTGTATGCAAAGGTCCTGAAAAAGAAGGCAGCAAAACCTCTTGGTTCTGCTTGTTTAATTCCCAGCAGTCCATATGGGGTGCACACAACTCTTGAACTGTTTCTCATTCTGTAAAGATGCCTTCAACACTTCTAACATCATCTTTGAATTAGTGCATAAATATTCATTTAGTGCAAAATATCCTCAGAAAAATTACTTTACCGTATTCTCCAAGTTCCTCTAAGACCAAACAGGGGTTGAAGAGTATCTTCTATTCTCCCACTCTGCTCCCTCTAAAGTCAGAAAGTGTTTGGCTTTGGTACAGACTCAAGATGGAGTGCATATTCCAAGTTAATATTCCCATAACCATCTGAACAAAAGTGCAGGTCTCCACAGCTCTGCAGTCCCCACCCCACTGATTGCCTTGTCACTTTTTCTGATCTCTTATCCTTTTCTTTCTTTTTTCCTTCCTTTTTCTTTGTGACTGATTTGTTATTTTTCAACTGGGGAACCTTCTGTATGCTCAGATCCCAAACCCAATTTGGTCTGTTCTTGAAATTGTTCGAGGCCACTGACATTTGTAGTTCTCCATTCCAAAAATAAATTTGCTTTTAATTTAAGTGGAGGCATCTGTCTCCCTTTTCTCCCTCTCCCAAAGCAAAGCCTAACAGATGAAAACTGTTATCCACTCATCTGGGTGGTGCAGATAGCTATAATCTTGCTTACGATAGCCTCTGCATTCTTCTTTCTGATAGCAGGAAATCACTTAGCTCATGAAACAAGAAAATATTGCCTGTAATCCTCACTCTGACAGTCTGAATATGTACAGCCTGTCCATTCACACCTAGTGTAAGGTAAAGGGTCTGGCTTTTGTTTGATTCAGATGGTTTGTTTGGTTTGTTTGTTTAATTTTCCTGAATTTCTTGTTCTGTAATGATTTACACTACAAGGGCTTCATGTTCTGGACAGTCTTACCACCACTGCTCAAGACTGTCTATTTTCTCTCCTTGAGGTTCATGGAGATACAGGTGGGAGCAAAAGTGTCTCTTCAGCTTGCTGACCTTCTTTTTCTCTGTTTCATGCAGGTTCCTTCTTACCTTTCTGTGCCAACCTGTGTAGTCAGTAAGAAGATTCCTTCGTATGGGAATGGGGACATCATCCATTGATTATCCATTCAAAGGTGCACCGTAGTTCCCTTTGTACTATGTCTGTGCCCTGGCAGAAAATTTGGCTAAAATCATCCAATCTGAGAATTTGACATTCTGTTTGGAAGTTTCCAAAACTGTGCCTAATCAAAATACTAGCCAGCACGGACTCATGAGAGGCAGGTCCTGCTTGACCACCCTGGTCTCCTTCTATGACCAGGTGACCTGCCTAGTGGATGAGGGAAAGACTGTGGATGTGGTCTACCTGGACTTCAGTAAGGCCTTTGACACCGTCTCCCACAGCATTCTCCTCGAGAAGCTGGCGGCTCACGGCTTAGACAGGTGTACTCTGCGCTGGGTCAAAAACTGGCTGGACGGCCGGACCCAGAGAGTTGTGGTGAATGGAGTTCAATCCAGTTGGCGGCCGGTCATGAGCGGTGTTCCCCAGGGCTCAGTACTGGGGCCGGTCTTGTTTAATATCTTTATTGATGATCTGGATGAGGGGATTGAGTGCACCCTCAGTAAGTTTGCAGACGACACCAAGTTGGGCGGGAGTGTTGATCTGCTCGAGGGTAGGAAGGCTCTGCAGAGGGACCTGGACAGGCTGGATCAATGGGCCA
>NW_008795018.1:2107301-2163226 GCF_000699145.1 Aptenodytes forsteri
GCCCAGGGAAGTGGTGGAGTCCCCATCCCTGGAGGTATTTAAAAGACGAGTAGATGAGGCACTTAGGGACATGGTTTAGTGGGTGGTGGTGTTGGGTTGACGGTTGGACTCGATGATCTTAGAGGTCTTTTCCAACCTCAATGATTGATTCTATGAATGATTCTACTGGTACGAATCCCTGCAGCTCTATATACTCTACATCAATTTAAAAAACAAAGCAACGCACACACACAGTGCTGAGAGAAAGAAAAAAAAAGTGGAACATCCAATGAATTGTCTTCTGTTCTTAAGTGATATGAGGCCATGGTAGGGGTTTTTTGTTGCAGTGTCTTTCATTTCCGTAACAAAGATAGGCTAAGGTGGCTTAGACACTTTTCAGCATTTGCTTCTAGATGGCAATTATAAATATGAAGAAAACTTTGTGAGCGAGAACTTTTTCTCAACAGATAAGTTGATAAATACATTTTGTCATACTTTTTAGTACTCCATAGTCCACCAGACAGAGGGGAGAACAATGCCTTTCTCAGCATTATTGTCATATTTAATGAGCAAGAGTCACATAGTACTTGATTAAAAAAAAAAAAGAAAAAAAAATTGTCTTGGATCTTAGTCCTAAAGTAACATTTATAGAAACAGCCTGATCCTTCTCCCCAGTTTCTACCTGCAGATACAATAGTGCTCAAAGCTTTATGAAACAACACTGATGATACTATTACTTTAATGAAGCAATGATAATGTCATTACGCATTCTTACGTACTATTTCACAACATTTTAGACACTGCCTCTGTCATGTGTAGTCTATCTACTTGGACGCTACCACGTTCTTAGTGCTGTGGCTTCTATTGTTGTAGCTGTATTGTTTCATCCTCACGTGCTGCTATAAGGACAGAAAACTGTGAGGTAAGGGGATTAAAAATGTTGTGTTCATTGAAGACATAACATAAGATGAGACAAGAATGTGTATTAGCCAGAGACTTTACTCAGGTTTCCTGAATCTAAAATCAGTGCCCTTCCTCGAAAGATGGAGCTATTGAAACAATTTTTGAAATAAGTTACATCATAAAACTAACCTCTGCAGCCTGCAAGCTAATAGAACATATGGCCTATCGAATTTAATGTGAGTCTTGCAGCTGAAAAACCTATACAGAGCTTTGAAATTTTACTACTACATGTCTGACTTCTATTCATAAAAGGAAAGGTTAGAATTAAAGTTTATTCTTTAGTATACATATGTCCATAAGAAGCCTCAGTAATGTGTAGTTTACAAGTTAAAGACTTGTAAGTCCAAAGTCTGCAAGACAGGAAAGAGAACAATTGCCTACAAACCTCATGTCAGAAATCTGCATAGTAGCCAAAAACACCTGCTTTATATGTGTGCTCTCCTTGCTTGAGACATAAAACCAGTCCCACACTGAAGAGCCATAAACTCCAAAAATAAACAAAAATGGTTGTAGTCTGAGGAAGTCTGTGAAAAGTCAAACTATACACGTACTGCCCTGGAAAAGCCACTTCTGGCAATGGAAAAAATAATTGAGAAAAGTTAGATTGGCTGTCAGTAGCTCTAAGTAATTATTGCAAGAAATCCATAGTTCAGGATGGCAAAATGTAAATTCTGCAGTGGGTGATTAAGCAGGCAGAGGCCATCTACAAACACCATAAGGACTGTGGCCTTTCACTCAGACTGTGAAGGGTTCAGAAAAACTGTGTTTCTACAAACCAAGCCCTTTCTCTCTCACCTTTCCCAACACAAATGATGTCCTGCTTTTAAGCCTACAGGTTTCAAATGTCTTATCACAGGCATCACAGCTGTCAGGTAGAGCATTAATAAAGATATTTTAAATACCCATGTCTTGGGGCATGTAGGGCGAAGTACTTGTTTTATCAGAGAATTACACGAAACTATCCATGGCATTAATAATAATTTCTCCATTTCAGTCTTTTTTTTTTTTTTTTTCTTTTTTGGAAGAACCCCCTTTCAGTCCTCAATTGAAAATAAACAGCAAACAAAATGAATGGTCTGATGAAACTTATGAATTCCTTCTTCAGAAGTCAGCATATTTAAACTGGTGGAAAAGCTGTGTCAGTAACTGCATTTAAGGATGAGCAGAATACAACTCAATTCATAACCAAGGCAAGCGCTTTTGTTTTCTGTCTGTTCACTTAAGTTTTCATTTATTTCACTTTTAAAATTACAAAATGCCTAGGTTTACTCATCTATCTCTGCTGGTTGACATGGTGTGTAGAGACAGTGGGAAGAATGAGAGTGTTCCTGAGTCTGTGGGAGGTTAGTAGTCAAAGTTACTGTTTATATTAGCATTAATGGGAATAACGGATATAAATTTCTGCATGTTGAGATAATATGAGCCTAATGAGAGTGAAAATAGTATGTTCCCTGAGCTCTCCATGTATTGTCCCACAAAGCACCCACCCCAAAGGATTTGCCTTCCATTTTGCAAGTAATTTTTTTCAAGTTAAAGTAAATGTTTTAAAATATTTCAAATTTGAAATGTTAACTCTCTTCATGTTTGCCTGATACTTAGGCACTTAGAATTTGATTTCCAAATACTGAATTTTCTCTCAAGGTGCCAAATCTTTCCTACCCTCCCCATCCTAACCTCTCCAGAAAAGATTAGGCTTACAAAGCCTTCTTTCCCCCGTGAAACCAAAAAACATCAAGCATTTTTGAACAATGTATATTAGAAACTAATTCTCATTCTTTTGAATGCTATAAAAAGTATTTCAATTGTGGCTACTTTAATGTCTAATTATACTACTTGACTATAAAAGACTTCAGAATTTACATAAATATGTATTTTTTCTCTTCCATGAAATAGATTATTTTTTCAGATATGTAAAAATTGACTGCATTATCAATGCATTTTTTTTTCCACAGTTCTTCCTAAACCTAATTGGAAAAGGAAAGAAATAGTCCACTAATTTATTTTTAAGGTGGAAAATTAAAATTTGTAAGCTCTTTAGAACAGGAGGCAAATCTTTGCATTTGTAACACCTTCTTTATTAGGGCCTTTGGGTATTATAGCAAGATAAATACAAAAAAGGTAATGCAAGGGATGACAGCATTTTGCTGGAGGCAACTACATATTATTGCTGTGGAAGGAGGGCTTATCAGAAATGTGAATGCATGTATGCATTCTGAACTTTAAAATAAAGTTTTTGTAGTGAATTTTGAAGTGCATATTTATTAAAACCTAGCAAGTGCTGGAGATAAGTATATAGATTTTGCAAAGAGAGAAGAAATTAATTGATTTGTTCCTATTTTATGTCCCCCCTTTCTCTTTGCCTGTTGTCTGCTTGAAAAAAGATAGTCACAAGTTTGTAAATACAAAGCAAAAAATAAAATGTTGCCTCTAGAGCGCTCATCAAAGACTAGCTCACACCAAATATTCTAATGAGAGGTAAATGAACAATGAATTAAAACATAATAACAAATATGTGATGAACTAAGGACAGCATAAATCAATAATTGCACTCAAGCTCTGTGGAAATTATACTGTCCTAGATTCTAGCAGGAGACAATTTGCTGCAGTATTTTGTGAACAGAGCTATCCTGTGGGATCAGGCTGCAGAGGACATTTCAGTGGGAGGAAGAGAGCAGCAGGAAGAGCAGTATGATTCATGTTCAGCATCTCAAGTGGAGGATAGAGCACAAGGATTGAATAATGAAACAAAGACGAGATATTCAGCATGCCAGGAAGGTTTCTGTTAGAGAGCTGTTAGAATTATTTAAAAAGGTTAGTCTATGAATAAACATGCTTCATCAAGGTCTCTTACACATGCAAAGGGAGATGCTAATGAATAATAAAAGAGTAATGGGGACTGGCGAAGAAATTAATGTTAATCTTATCCAAAGCAGATACAAATTAATATTGGAGAAACATTTTTGTAATCACTTCTCAAGGCAAAAATTCAATTAATGTGACTGAATCAATATTTCAAATCTCAGTCCCTTGAAAGAATACTTGTCTCTCTTCATATCAGCATGCTCTCCTGTGTGATCAGCCAGTGCTATTCAAGTCAATACTTGGGGAGACTTCTTAATGTTCTATTTTTGCGAAATTTGGTCCAGCTCTATAAACTACAATGCTGTATTTCAAACTTGCCTCAGGGTATCTTTTAGGAGAGCTCAGCTTACATAGGGTAATTACTGTATAGAAAATAGATATTTGAGTCAAGGGTAGTTTTGCCTTGAGTTTCAGGTTTTTTATTTTTAACTTTTTTCTCCCAGAGATTAGCTAGTACCCTCTCCTCGCACAGGTTGACATGTCAGTATATATGACGTTACACTTCAGACTGTGTACTGAAAACAACATCTTTTATAACAGCTAAAAAGACCCAGGACAGAAAAGAGAAAAACAAAACCCAAAATAAAAGAAAACAAAACACTTTACCAAAACCAAAATTTGACTCTTCAAAAGAAACAACTGTATTTGCCTCAACTTTATTGCATCATGGGTCACTTTATATGTCTTTGATAGGCAACCTCCCTCCTTGTGTATAACTGAACTTGGACAGCAAAGATATCTTCACAAAGATCACAGGAATTATGACCTTACTGGTGCACTTCAAAAAATAATACAAAGTATCGCAAAGTGGTTCCTGGTTTCCATTACTTTGTCTTTTCTCTCCTCATTGGTAAAGCCACTAGATCAAGTTCTTTTTCACGCAGTAAGTGATCTTTCTTGTATACTATACAATATAAACGCCTGTCATATTTTGTTTAAGGTGTCAGGGAATTGGGAAAAGTTTATGAAACTAAATGGACTCCTCAAATAATAGTTTTGCAGCTCTGGTAGATTGTGCTGTTTATGTTGTAATGCCTTGACAGGTTTATACAATCAGAGGTTCTAAAGCCACCATCCCGTGATAGATTGGAATTGTTTGAAGCACGGTGCGCTTGAAAAATAGGCTTGTCTGCTCTTATTTTCAAAAACAAATGGCGACCCACTCAGAATCATCCTATTAAAATAACTTCATGGACAATCTCACTTCTGTACTTTTAATAGCTAGAATATCATTCCCATAATGAAAGAAACACGAAATGGTTTCCATGCTGAATGAGCTCCCTAGAGATTCTGGGATTTGTCTCATTATATAAAGCTTTTCCATCACCATTGCAATGCCTCTTCTCATCTTTGCTTCTCATCTGAGTGGAGAAATTTCTGTCAACAGCTTTAGTCTGACTAAACCGGCATAACACTGAAAGGGGGATATGCAGTAGATAAGATTACTTTTTTTTCCATTTATGTAGAAAATTATACACAGTGTCCCTGCTTTAAAAAGGATTACTATACGATGTGGACGGCATTCTGTTCTCTCATTAGAAGAGACAGACTACAATTTTATTTCTCTAAATAAGTCTGGGTTAGGCAAGGAGATCAGTAATTTCAATGCTGCTGCATTCACAATGGAAAAGAAATCACCACTTATGTATTCTTATCAGAAGCGTTTGTTAACTTCAGCATTCAGTACTGATCAGAATAACTCCTTGCATTCTGCAACCTACCACACGCCTCAATAATTTTATATGCAGGAAGGAATAGTAAAACAATGAATTAAAATGTTATTGAAATAATACTACTGAGGAGAAAACTTAAAAAAAAAAAACCACAAAAAACCTAAGGGAATTTGGGGACAAAGTTTCCCCAAATATGTCCTGAATTTTCCTCTTTCTTCTCCCTTTCTGCCACAGTTTTTAAACAGCTTACAGGCCAGGTATGATGATTTTATTCCAGCATATTCCAGAGACTAGGACGTGATGTTGGAAACAGCTCCTGGAGATATGTGGCCAACTGTACATGAGCCAAGGGGGATTCCCAGGCTCAGAAACAAGCCACGAACCATGAACTTCCTTGGAAAAGGGCCAAAAGGACAGCTACCACATACATCTCCTGCCCTTTCTAGATTTCTATACCTCTGTGAAACTAAATTAAGGCAAATATGAGATTGTGGGTTTGTGTCTATGACAGTCTATAGCAGTGTTGTGTATTTTCACTGCATAGAAACCAAAAGATACGTTGGCAGACTCATTTTCTACAGGCCACAATGTAAATTAAGCAATTAAAATCAGGTGCTAAATCACATAACTCAGAAAAGCTTTAGTTTTCTACTGGATCTACCCCTTAAGTCCCTGATTTATGGATTCAAGCTTACACCCTGGGTCATTTTCCTTGCGCTTTAGTGAATGGAATGGAATGGAATGTATTGTGGTTCCTTCCTATGCCTGGGAACAGTATCGGTGGGTTGGATTTTCCTGGCATCAAAGACCCTTCAAAGTGATGTAACCACATTTCTGATGATACTTCCTGCTCAGGGAGAATGTCATGCTGTGTCAGTGCAGAGCAATAACAAAGGAGTTATACAGGTGGAAGTGGATAGGGAAATGGAAAAAAAAAATATATAATTCAAATATTTTTTCATCTAAACCAGATGCAACCATTGGCCTTTAACAATTGCTGTTAAATTTAGAAGGAGTTCATACCCTAACACATCAGAATCCAATATACCCAAAGTTTAGTGTGGTATTAAGGTATGCTACTCAGAAACTCATTCTGAATTTTAATATGTCTTTTTCTTTGCTGAGAATACTGCTATGTCTTTCACACCACAGCACTATTCTTCAACCATTGTTATATATCATACCATTGCATACTAAATTCCCATTTGGCTACTAAGGATAGCTTGCCCTAAGACATTTCCACAGCAGTTATTATCAAGTCACAGGAACTATGAGAACTAGCAGAATTTTCATAGAAACATAGCAATTAATTCTATTTGGAACAATGACAAAATCATTTGGAAATGTCTGAAAGAGGATAATATAGAAATAGCTTATTTGCAATAATATCACATTTTAGAGGCCCCTCTGCTATACTGTGTAACCAGTTTGGTCTGGTAATTTCACAGAAACAAAACTATTGAATATTACTCAGTGAGCCTAGGCCCTGACTGCAGTTAACAAGATTAAGCAATATGATGCCCTGGAGATGTAAACTTTTTCCTAGTACTGTGAATTTGTTACTCGGGGGTAAAAAAAAAAAAAAAAGAAACAAACCAACAAGCCAACACAAACCCTCAAATCAAAACCCCAAATAAAGAAAGAAAACAAAACCAAAAAAGAGAAAAGAAAAATGACTCTTCATAGAAAATATTATAATGTCACTTAAAATATCAGTTGGAGTTATGTTGAGCTTATTTCTATAGCCAAAAAAGGGTAGTTTGACTGGCTTGCTTTGCCACCTTAAATGTTAGGAGATATCTGCCTAGAAGAAGGAGATAAGGACCAATCTAAAGCAGTGTTTTTCCAGCTCTTTGAGAATATGTCTTGATTTACCTGTGTCCATTTGTCCCTCTGGGCTGGCTGCACAATGTTGATAATCCTGAGGAAAAGAGTGAGAGATGACTGGCTTTGCATGTTTTCAGAAATTGCAGCCGATTTTCATCCTGCTATCCTAGATGAACTGGACTATGGCAAGATATTTATAATACTTGTCAGGTCCTTTTGACCCTTTTGCAACCCCCCAAGAGACTGCAATTCATAGACTGAAAAAACAATAACTTAAGGTACTCTCTTTCCTTATGTAGTCAATGGAAATACCTTCAATAGCTTGCAAAGGGTGACGTAGTTCACTGAGAGGGGGTGCTGGAGATGCATTTCACCTGTTTTTGAGCCAATGGTGCAGAATCCCTTCATCATTTGTAGACAGAAACAGACATTTCCATCATGTGATTCTGCACAATCCACGTGTTTAAAGTAGAAGAACTTAATTATACTTGTAAGGATACATTTAACCCAATAACTGTAGAGGGAACCTAGACAGCTAGACCAGTAGGCCTCTTTTTGTAAACATTTGAAGTTAGTCTAGAGACCACCAACATGTGATAGGTTTTACTGCAAGTTATGAGCAATGTGGCTTCCTCCTTAAGTACTGTGATCACTAAATGCAGGTCACCAGAAGCAACTTCTTTTTATTAACTATTTAGCTAACTTAAGCATCTTTGTGAGACTGGTTTAACCTTTCACAGCTCTACGCTTAAACTGTTAATATGTTTGCACCTTGAATTAGATGTCTGTATTAATCCCTTTGTTTGCAGATTGTAGAATGACCCAAAAAACTTTAAGGAGAATATCACAAAATAACAATGACCAACATTTTTAATGTTAATTGTCAAAGTTACACAAATATGCCAATTGGGGTTTTCAAATGTATCAAATTAGATGGCTAACTCCATTAAATTTAGTGGGAATTAGATATTAAGAGACTATGGAGAAATCCCACTTGGCAGATTGTAATGATAAATACATAACTGCAATACTAGAAAAAACACTAATAGAAATATATACCAAAAAAAGGGAATTCTAAAGTAAGGAAAATAAATGGTTAAAACCAAAACATTATGGCCATATTTTTGGTTCAGACCAAAGGTCTTTCTTAGTCCATTATCTTGTCTCCTACTATAGCAATAGCAGAGGTAAGCTTCTTAAATATATTCTCCCAGCTCCCATCAATTACTGAAGGATTTTTTGAGCCAGAGAAGGTATCTTAATATTTGATAGCTCTTGATGTTGGGTTTTCTTCCCTCCTTCCCCGTCCCCCCTATCATGGATTCGTCTGCTCTCTTACTGAACTCCTGTCAATGTTTAGCATACACAATGTCTGGTGGAACACAGTTTCAAAGTTTAATTAGCCATACTATGAAAAAACTCCTTTGCTTTAGCCTCCTGTGCTATTTTAAGATTCTACAGATCTTATACTGGAAGAGACAATGAAAACTCATTGCGAGTTTATCTTCTTCATGCTGTGCATGATTTTGCAGACCTTTGTTGTATTTTCCTTCAGTCATCTATTTTCCAGGCTGAAGAATCCCACATTTTGATCACCTTTGTTCCTTTTCTCCATTTGCTAGTTCTGTTACATTCTTTTTAAGATGGGAGGCTCACACAGCACACAGTATTCAAGATAAAAGCACGCAATGGATTTATACAGTGGCATAACAGTGCTCTCTGTTTTGTTCTGTATTTCTTTCCCAATAATTCCTACCATTTGATTTGCTTTTTTGACTGCTGCTGAGCATTAAGTTGATATTTTCATAGAACCATCTATAATAACTCAAGATGTATTTCCTGAGCAGTAATAGCTATCTCAGAGCCCATCATTCTGTATGTAAGGTTAGGATTGTTTTGTCTCATGTGCATCGCTTTACATTTATCTACATAGAATTTATTAGATTAGATTACACTGATTAGAAATGTGAAGTGAATCTTCAATGACAGATGAAAAAAGATGAAAATATAGCTTAGCTGAATGATAGTGGGTTGTATGGATATTGAAAACTGCAAGAGCCAGATGAGGACTTAGGCAATCTGACATGAGACTCTTCCTTCACTTATAAATATGTGCTCGAAAGTATTTACTAGAATAGACTGAAATTAGGAGCAATTACAAATTAAGACAGAATAATACCCTATGTAATAGCACAGGGTTGTGTGTCTTTAAAGATGTTTGTGTATGTAAAACTCCCATAAGTGTTAGAGCATTAGGCTATTGATTGACTTCTTCAGTTAACTCTGCCACCCTTTAAACATGATCAAAAGTGGTTTTAATAAGTTTACCTTATGTGAAAGGCGCAAGCCAACATGAGTCAGGAAAGAACAACTGAGCCGAAAGGAAATTGCAGATTCACCACTCTCTGGGACATTTCAAACTGGACTGGAAATTAGAAGGCAATAAAAATGGATTATAAGACATCATTTTTACTGGCTCTGGGACAAACTGGGTGACCTAATTGACATTTTCTGTGTCGAATTTATGCCTTGCTATGAATCATCAGACAGGTATATCCAAGATGGCAGATCCTTCCAGTATCTCTGAGACAAGTTGTATTTATTAAGATTCCATGTAAAGATTGGCAGAAAATCTGTCATTATAACAGCAGATCAAGCAATATCTGCATTTTTGGCTTTAGAAGAGATGAAGTTCACCTTACAATACAGCTATAAATTGAATTTATACAACGCTGCCCATACAAAGTATCTCAAAGCACTTTATATTAAAAATACCTCAAACAAAGACTTAGAACAGTACTGAACTTGAAATTGAGAAGTAAGTCTTAAAATTAAATTGAAAAGTTCTTTTTTTTTTTTCCCCAAAGAGCTGTGCTGACTTTACAGTTCTGATGTCTGATGGAAGTGAATCCCACAATCAAGGAGTGTAAAAAGCAAAAGACAAAACCAGCATTGAAAGGATTTAGGCTAAACTAAGGGTCAGTTGGCAACACCTGAGCAGAAAACCTCAGTACAATGCAGAGGAGAATACTGATTCCTATAATTGAAAATGGATGAAAAAACAAGACCATGAATTGCTTTAAAAAGTAATAGGCTAGTTTGATGAAGCAGAGAGGGCAAAAAGCAGATGGGAAGGGATCAAGGAAAAAGTTGTCTAGAATGAAGCCAAACCAGAAGTCAACAGCACCCTTAAGGAGTTTTTAGCTTGAATGTAACAGACTAAGAAAACATTATTTGTTCTTTCCACCCCTTCTGCCCCATCTTCAGGATGGGATAATTGAGAATAAAGGAATTTACTAATTTCTTCTTAAAACAGCCTCCCAGCTGGAACCACAAACAGACAAATGTTTCCTGGTTAGATAGGTGATATTAGCTAATAAAAAAGGGGACTAAAAGGGAAAAAAAGAGATAGGGATGCATGAGATAGATAGATACTGAGAAAGCAGAACTGTCTGAAGTTCTAAGGAAAGCTTTTGTTTGGACCAGTAAAATAATTTGGCTTCTACAGCTATAACCCTTTTAAAATTACTGGAGTATTTCTCTCCAGCAGTTGATACTGGCAAGGCAGCAGCACCTATGAAAACTGACATATTTTGGCTATGTAGATCACTGCAATGATCTGCTACGAAAGTAGTACAAAGAAGAGTATATGTATGCTCATCATCTCTTGTGTGTTTTCATGTCCTGTCTAAAGCTTGCGAGCAAACTGATGTGATAGTGAGTTTAGAAAAACTTGTGTTATTTTTCATAACTTAGCTTGAGCCAGGCAGTTTATTTTTAAGGCAGGAATTGACTTTGTGTCAACAGACATCTAGATTTATGTTCTGAATCTGACTTTTTCAGGATGTGGCTTTGCACCACACTCTGTGTGTGTACTTTGCTTTGGACCTGAAATAAACTTGCCAATGCATTTCTGAATGAAGCATGAGGAGCATATGCTAGGGGCAATAATCTGAACACTCCCGCTGGTGGACAGGGTTTGAAGTTAAGGAAATCAGGGAGAAAGAAAGATCATTTTTAAGCCAAATGTTTCAAAAGTTGTGAAGGTATCAGTAAAATCCTTTCAAGCTGCTGCTGCTTAGCATCACTGAAAATCAGATTACTTTTTATGTAATTGACTAAATATGGATTTAGTTAATGATTTTGGTTTTTTTAAACACCCCAGATACACAGTGTGATTAAGCAGCTAAAGGTTTAGATATAATGTATACATGCATAAATAGTTTTCTATGAGAAATCCATCTGGAGAACAGTATAAGCCATACATAATGGACAGGATGGGTAGGAGGTGTTCACTTTAACCCACATCTGCAAACTGTAGTGGATTGAGCATGTTAATTATCAGTCTGCTTCTCTACACTGTCACGAAAAAATTGGGAAGGCAAGTGTACTTTAGTGACAGGTCAGTCTTTATTTTGATTCTTTATATACGACCCTATCTTTAACTTGCTTGATTTGTACATTTGCCCCTCTGAAAATGGCAGTGCAGAATTCTATTTCTTTTAAAACTTTCCTCTGTAAGGAAGATAACATATAGCATTTTGCCAGGTAAAATGTAAAAGAAATAGTAATCCAACAAAAAAAGGAAATGAGGGTTTGAGTCTTTCTAGACTCAAACTCTCAAACATCACTAGAATGGGACTCAAATACCCAGCTGGTTAATCAATGAGTCATAAAGCTAGATGCTTGCCTCACTTCTCGACATGCATGATAGGAAAATTGTAGGCTGCTAGAGGTACATTTTTTGGGGGGGCGGAAACCCCACAAAAAAACCCCAACAAAAATTCCTTTTATATTCATGAGCTCTCTAACAAGCAGTGTAGATATCATTGAGTTGTCTCTGGGAGTGGAAACAAACCTGCTTCATCAGCACAGTAACTGCACACTTCTGCGCTGTGTTGTGTGCTCACCCTCGTTCCTGTGGAACCACCCTGGGTATCTAACACAGCTCTGAGAGCAACTTACACCTACAAATTTTGTCCATTCAACTAAAATCATTTTTTCCTCTGAACAGGATGGCCTCATCTGCTCTACACATTGGGAACATTCCCTGTATCATACTATACCTTAAAACGTACACAGATGTTTTCTGGAAGGGTGTTAGCTGGCATATGCCAAAACTTTGGCAGGCAGTTGGATTGCAATTAAACAGTATGGATAATCATGTCCCATGTTCAGCCTTTAATTCATGAGCTGCCCAAGTTGGACCTACTGTAATAGACATAGTAACAGCGTGCACATGCCTGTAGGGCACAGAAGCAGTTTTAATGCTCTCTCTGACTTAGCCACATATGTGCCATCTGTATAGCACCATAAGTGCCCACAGGAGTCTTCAAATTATCAACCTAAACACTTCCATCTTAAGCTAAACACTATCTAGAGAAAAGAATATTATCATGATGTGGTCTGGGTCCTTACTATAACAAATAATAAGTAATTTTTAAGGGATTTGAGAAACACAGGAAGAAAATTGGGGATGAGTTGGGTACTGTCTGCGGCCAAGTATAGCATAAAGATGCCCTACAAGCTGAGAACTATAGTCAACAGTAACATCATATGGAAGAACACATATGTTCATGCACAGCCACTACACACTTTAGAAGAGCAAATTAAATAGTCTGTGCTATCACATAGCTGTGAAATGGGAGCTGAGAGGTAGGAGATGGCCAGTGTTTTTCTGTTTAGATAAGATACGCTGTACTGGAACCCTGCAGAATTAGGAGATATTGATGGATTTTTCCTCCGCACAATATGCATTCTGAATACATATAACTGTTTTAGGTTCCAGCTATACCATCAGTTTATCACTCAAAATCTATACCAACCCTTTTTATTGTAGTTTTCTGGATAATGTAGACATACCTTCCATATTTTCTTTAAATGGGGCATTCCTTCATAGGATCTTGCAGTGTTGTTCAGGAAAAAATGCATTAAACATTTAAACTAACTAAATAGATTTCCTCGATCTATCAGTTCAGATATATTGAGCTTATCTAAGATGGCAAAAGGCACAGATCAGAGAATCTAAAACTATTTTAAAGTCACATTTAGTGATACATAATTAAAAGAAAAAGTATTGGAATTGTGGCATAAACAATACAAGCAATATAGTACTGTGCTTTAAAATACTATAAACCAGATGCCTTCCTTCAGCTAAAGAAGGAAATAAGTGTTTTGTATGAAATAAAAGAATGCAAGCTAGCAACTTTCACTGAAATTGTACCCTGGTATGTAAATAAATATACAGTACTGATAATGGCCACAACCTTTTACAGTATACTCTGAAACTGGCAAAGTGTTCAATCATAAGGTCAATATGAGTGAAAGGAAGGCTGGAAAGATAAAAGTTTTCTGCTGTAACTGGTAATTGGCCAGATGCTGGGGTTTGGGGAAGCTGCTTCGCTTTCTGTAAATGGGAAAAGTAACTGCAGGTTCAATGATTTACTCCCTTAGATGAAAGCCAGCCCTGTTAACATTGTGTTTGTTAAGCCTTGAAGCACAACAGCCACTCAGGTCTCAGTGCAGCTATTGCTTGGCATGCCACAGGTGCGTTTTGACTGCATCACCTTTTTCCATTGCCCAAAAATGCAGCTGACAGTACAAGTGAAGCACATTCCCACCTCTCCACTAGAGATTACCTCCCATCAACTTGTGCTCAAGCATGACATGGCTGGGTTATTTCCTGATGATGACAGAAATGTAGCTCAAAGGGACTGAGTATTTTTAGGGGGCGAATATATGAGGAGATGAAACCTTCTCAAGAGGAGGTTAGTAAATCTCCAATTGGAGAACTAATGTTTCTCTTACTGTAAAGAATTATTCCACAGAGTTATTCAAGAAACACTATTCTGGAACAAGAAACCAGCTCCAGAAAGATGCTGCCTAGCCAGCACGCTGTAAGTGACCTACCTCTAGAGTGACAGGGTGCCTGAATGATTAGCTGAATGTCTTGGGCAGTGAGTAATGGAAATTTATGTAAGAGTATGACAAATACTCAAGGGGGGGGAGTTGATGCATGCTTGAAAGAATTTTTATCAGCTTTTTAATAGAAAAAAACCCTCTCACTTCTGCTTTGTAAATTTAAGGAGAGTACTTGCTTTGGACTGCCTTTTCTCTTCCTTGATTGTGGGTGCAACTTAATTATCACATCCAGAGAACAAGAGTGGAGCTGAAAGTCTGCTGAAAACATTATCTTATCCAGGGTAGTAAGAATGGCAGAAAAGTGAAGAGCTGAAGAAGAACTTATGACACTGGGAGACTGGTCAATAAAATAGTAGGTGCAGAGAAGGACAACAAGGTGTGGAATAACATCTGCAAGAGGGAGGCATAAGTAGGCTGGGACTCTTCATCATAAGAAAGAGATGAGTTAGAGACATGAGAGGCATGGAGAGGACTGGTAGACCTTAACTGCTCCTTGCCTCTTCCAACACAAAAGGCAGAAGTCATTAAGTACAGCTATGAGGATTAAGTTTCAAATAAAAAAAAAAAAAGTAAAAAATCCAAGGAAGCAATTCTTCAATCAGTGAGGATAAAATGATATTGTGGATGCAAGAAATTTACCCAAGTTCAAAGGGAAACTGAGCAAGGACTTGGAATAGAGATCCATTAGGGATTACTAGAAAGACAAGGTAGAAGAACATCATAAGGAAACTCACACATATACTCAGTCTTACGTAGGCATGCATCTGTGATCTGCCTGGAGACAGGGGATTGGGCTAGATAAACCCTTTGGCTAAGCAATGTAAACATTCTTCTGAATATCATTCAGCCTGTTCACCTCAGAATGATACTGTGAAAATGTACCTATTCAATCACATTCAACACAAATTATTCCCATGCTTTTATTCTCTCTATTCCCCCAGATTCAGAGTGGCAGAACATAACTGCAGCAAAGCAGGATTAGAAACTGAAGCCATCCATCCACCTGTGATATGCATCTTTGGGCCCTTTTCTGACATTTTCTATTTAATTTCTATTTACTTGTCTGTGTTCATCTGGTTTCACAATAGGGATCTTTCTCTTTTTCTCCTTTTTTTGGGGGGGCAGGGTTCATGGTCTTTTTTTTTCTTCTGAAGGTTTCATTTTTGGGAGGAAAATCTCAACTAGTTCTAATCTTCTTTCTTTAATATGCTCGTTATCTTTATTGATTTCCCTTTGCCTATGTTTTACTAAATCTTATGAACAGAATCCTGTCCCATTTATACTGCATCATCCCAGGGAAATTTCTTGGGGAATAAGTAGAAAGACTGCACAAAACATCAGCTATTTGGTGAATAATATTTTTCTGTTAGATCTGGATCTCAATTCAGTAATATCACACCTTATCTGAGAACTTCTTGCCTACTCAAATTTTTATTCACTCAGTACCTCTGTGTTCTGGTGACTGAAGAGAGATTCCGAATATTTCTATATAGAAAGCAAATCTGAGATTGCTCTTTTCTCAGACAGTCATGAGATCATTCTGCTCTGATAACCACCTAGAGGTTGTATAGGCTCAGTAGCCCTGTATTGAGCCTGATTTAATGTCTTACAACAAGGCTTATTATAAGCAAATTTCATTCCGTCTTGGATTTCAGTGCTTCTGGTTGGGTTGGAGTTGGGCAGAGTTTGCTATATCTGACCATAAAAAATTGTAGACAGACAATTCCAGCTGGAATAGTGAGGTAAAAGATTATTGTATGGCCCCCAATAATCCTGCTGTCTTTCATTTATACAGCCTACTCTGTTACATGGAAGGATTTGTTCAGCTTCAAAGGGTGAGGAGAGATTGAGTCATGATGGAAGAAAATACTTTCCCATGAGTAAACATCTCTATTCAGAAGATTTTTTTAGAGACATTCTCTTCCAAACCTCTTTTAAAATATTGATGTAAATGTCCAGGCTTATATTTAGAGAAGAAAAGGAGCTCAGATCTAAAAGCATATCATCTTGCATTCAGGCTAGTTAAGAATATTGGTAATTATTTTTATGCATATTCTAATTAAATATGTATGTATAACTTTAAGTTCAAATAGCACTTCACAGACATTTAAAAACCCAGACCTTCCCACCCCATAGTTTACATCAGAAAATATATGAGGAGCAGAGACGAAAGAATGTGCGATGCAAGATGGGGTAAGTGCTACCACGAAGATAATGAGAGTCTCATTCCGTTGTAAATGAAACATGGCAATGCTGATGGTTTAATTTAAGAACATGTAGGGCATGAGGGACAAAAGCAGGTAATGATGGAAAGTTTAAGAGGAGGGATTTGAAAGAAAAAGGGAGAGCATGCACCCTTCTGCAAAATATATCAAGGCAACTCCTTTGAAGTTGCTCAAGTTATTAAACCAGGGCTAAGCTTGGCCTACAAGGCCTAATATATAGCTGTAACACAAAGCCATAGCCCAAGGCAAGGTTCTGTAAGTAGGTACAGCTGGCAGGAAATTCCAGGAGGCATTGGATATGCCGGTATTGTCTTCTGGGAGCCTGAAAGCGCGGGCTAAGTCATGTCCAGAGGATGCAGAAGGCTGAGCACTTGAGCATGTCATCGAGTTTCTAGACAGACAGATGGACAGTAGGTGGTGGGGAGGGAGCAACATACACTGTGCTAATTGTTATTCTTATGCTCATTCTTTCTGAGCCCGATAGACCTCTCTTAATGAGAAAGATGGTTGCATGGGTGAAAAGGGAGGATTGTTTATGAATGTCACTTGGACGAAAGGCAGTGGTGGCTGTTCTGAGATTCTCTTTATATCAGTAGCTCATAAAGGGACTCAATAAGATTCTCTGTGGTTTCTAATCTTCCCCTTCCTCACATAATTGACCCTAAAATTGAGAAAACCATATAGCAGAGATTATTGACCAATACTACCTTTAGAGAGGATTTTAGGAAATATTTTATTTCTCATCTTTATTTTGGGAGAGACATAGGTAGACACAAAAATGTTCAGTCAATTGTTTCAAAGAAAATATTTTCTTTAAGAAAAGTAAAACTTTTTTTTTTTTCCTATTAGCTATGGAGTGCATTGATACATAATTCTGTTTCTTTGAAGTGTGCAGACAGTATCATAATTCTAATAAAGTATGTTTTCTTTAATATTCCATTGCTTTGTATTTATTGACCTGATATAATTTAACACAGTATTTATTGTGCTGCATTTTGTTTTGACATACTGCATGAGCAGCTTCACAATTCAGTTATATGAGTGGGTGATTTCTTACAAATGGTGGATATGTTTGTCAGGTGTTTATGACCCTGGCTTTCTTTATTTGTAACAGGCATATAACGGTACTGGGAGACAGTGCACATACATGAGCACGCACACAAATATTGAAAATGTTTCAAATATGCATTTCCCTCTCTCTCTCTCTGCCTACGTTCTCCTCTAGCCTGGAGGCACTTGGAAGGATATCACTAGGGCTAACAAAAAAGTGTTCAACTCAGCTGAAAATACTCGAATACTTGCTCAGTTGAAGTTCAGCTCAATTTCATGAACTATTAGTCATGCATGAACCAGATTGACGTAAGTATTTAGGCTCCTAAAACCAGTGAAATACCTATTTTTCCTTGATTCATGTAAAAGCTGGGTACCTAAAGCACAACTTAGATGAAATTTAAGCATCTATGTTCAGGAAATTCTGTCAAAACCATACAAGTTCCTGAAAAGACAAAACAGCCATAGTTTCTGGCAAAATTTTCTGTATTAGTGATTCTGTTGCACATGCTCAGTGATGACACTACCTTTAGTGAGCAGACAGTCTGGTCATCTAGGTCCCCATTTAAGTGCTGTAAGGCTCAGTGTTGCAACACCTAAAATGGAGTTTCCAGTGTTTGCTGACTTGAGATTTTAAATTCAAGGATCCTAACAGCTGACATACTTGAATGCTAGGATGTCAGTAGGGCACACCAAAAAGCAGGAAAATGCTGCATCCTGCCTGGGCTTAAAACCTCTCTTAAAATGGTATGTAGGAACCTCAGTGAAGCTGTGATTTAAAAATTGCATTCTGTTATTACGTGCTGACATCAACATTTTTACTTACAATTATGGCAACAGTACCTGACTCTTATGTAATAACTTAGAGCACTCAATGAAGAAAAGGGAGTCCTAAAAGTTAGCCTGAACTCTCAGCTCAAGAAGATCCTTTAAATCTCACATTTTTATCTGTCACAAAGCTTTGGAGCATTGAAGATGAATGGATATCCCACCTGTTGAAGCTGAGTCTCTGAGAATGCAGAATTTCTGACTCAAAGGAGAATAAATAAGTTGGATCCTTTCTCTGTTCTTACTGTTCAGCTGCCTGCCTAGAAGGTGCTAAGCAAAAGAAAAATGGCTCGAGTTTTGTTCCTGGAACTGTTTATGTATTTTACATGAGACAAATAATGAATTTTAATCCTTCAGTTAAAAGTAAATTTTTTTTTATTAGAGAGTAACTTAGGTTTTTCATCCCATCTTTCATAGGTACACACAGCCAGCACCTTGCAGATAATGCTGAAGAAGACAGACAAGAAACGTGGATACTCCTTTATGTTTGCTAACTTCTGGGAGTACTACAGCATGTCCTGAACCTTGGTGCCACCATCTTCTACATCACTGGGAAACCCTGATGGTGTCTGGGATGTGTACCCAGGTTATTTGATTTTGAAATCAAGGTACAGGAGGCTGGTATATATCCAGGTCTTTCCCCAGTATGAAGTCAGACTGAAGTGAGGAAGTATACTTGGATGCAGCATGCCTGGGTTCTTTACTAGAAACATAAGATATATTTGTTTGTTGTTCATCAGTTATGGAGTTATAGGAATTCCAGATCCTCAGCTTGGTGTCTAGCTTATGTTTAGGGCCAAAGCCAGAAAAGATGAGAGTGGTGGAATTGTGTTGGGCTATAATGACTCCACTGACCATTCAGAAATGTCAATTGACTGTGGGGTTTGAGGTATTTTGGCCGTCTTTGTCTTGCCCACCTCCTATTGTTCCCGCTGAAGTACTGTGTTTCAGGATTGAACACATTCCATGCTGTAAGACAGGGAAGGAGCTATTGTTTCATGCCACTGCTGGTCAGTATTCCTATCAAGTTCATATAACAAACATGTAATTTTCACTATTAAATTTGAACTCTGGATCTGTGTCTAAAATAAGAAAGAGATTAGAGAATAACCCATATTCTATACTGATCTATGTCACAGTATATTTGGGCTTAATTTTAACCAAAACAGAAGTGAAAAGGATGCATCCTTAACCTTAAGTTTATATGTTTCAACAAAGTTGCTCCAAAAGAATATGAAAAAAACCCACAAAAACACCCCACAAAAAGAGAATTGGATCTCTGGATTTGGGAATAAAACAACATACAATTTAAGAGTGAAAATGTATGTGCAGGTCTTCATAATTCCATTCATCCATGGAATAAAATACTATGTCACAGTGTCTTTAAGACATTACTAAGATTCTAAGACTTTACCACAGAAAAATTCAGACACTGAAATATTTTCATCAACTGATTATATATTTATAAAATCCATATGAAGTGCAAACAGTCGGGGGAAATAATTTGGGATGCCTGGGGGTGTAGGGAAAATTAATTAAGAACTCCATCTTAACTGTTGATGTAAGATTTGATAGAATAATTTTATCTTCTGATATGTATTGTTTGCTCCTGGGACCAACTTGTCAACTTTGTGTCAACTTCTAAATGTATTAAATACAAATACTAATGTGACTGAGAGTTTTAATTGAGTAATGATGGAAAGTACTGAAAAAGTTAAGAACGGGCACGTACTGTCAGGCCAGACCTGCTATAAGAGCTCAGGAAGATGCAGTGTCCTGTGGGGAAACTGAGAAAGGGAGCTGCACCTCATTCCAGTCTTGTCTCTTACTCTAGGAACATTAGATGCTCTCCTTCGATACTCTAGTGCACTTAACCAATAACATAGTACTGCTCTCAATTTACTAAGCAGTAAGTTTGACCCTTTCATACCTCTTTACATAAAGCAAACACAGAAATACCAGGTCCTTAGTAAATGCTCACAATACTTTCAAAAAATTAAGCATTAAAAGAGGAGCTCTTGAGCAAACAGGACAATTAAATTGAAATGGGAGTTAATAATTTTTTTGAAAATTCTTTAATGTCTGGGAGGTGCTTGGATATTTTAATAATGAACTTTGTTAAAAACACTGAATAGGTAGATAAACAAACTCTGAAAGTACTTAAGAAAACTAGACAATTAGACAACCCCATGACTGAAGAAGATTATTGTAGATAAGTGGAAGGTATGGTGCGTTAGAACAGATAGTGCAAACTACCCCTACACATTGATGGATTTGTAATTAGGGAACAGACCTGGGTGTCACTGGAGCAGTTAAATTGAAACCTCCACTCAGTGCTCTATAACCACGAGAGATACCTGAAAGACATATGATTCTTTGAAGGGTAAGATATAGAATAGAACAATATTGATGACACATATTTCAAAAATTCAGTATTCATTGCTGCAGTGTTCATTTTGAAGTGAAAAGATACAGCAGAAGAGAAACAGTCCAAAGAAGGGAAATGAGAATTCTTATAGGTTTAGAAAACTTCTATTGGAAGAGAGATCAAAAAGATTAAGTCAATTTAGTTTATAGAAGAGACGAATGAAAGGTGGCAGGCTAGAGTTATAAATAATAATAATAGTATAGTGAATGACATCCTATTTGGTCATACGCCTGTCTCCCTTTCACATAACTTAGAACAAGGAAATACCTAGTAAAATTAACACCACTGGAATAATTTTGCTGCGGCTTTTTAAATATTCTTAGTGCGTGTTAAACATTTCACATGTTTTTCTTGTAGGTCTCAATATTTTTCCTGACAGGGTCTTTTTTATTTAAATGAAAATCTATCTTAATGTAAATTAACTTTTTTATGACCAGTAAGCATCAGCAATGAAAGTTTAAACTTTGCATTTTGCAAATAACAAATATTCAAAGCTTTTATTTGTGAAGGAAAACAAAAGTTAATGTCATCATAATCCTAAATAGATGAAGCAGTGACGAAGAAAACTGCAAAGCAAATATGAAATTTAATAATGGCCCTCCAACAGCTTGCTCTCAGATTGTTAGGAATTCATTAAACAATGGTTGAGCAGAATAGACAATTAAATTATTCTCATATGAAGTATCTATCCATATTATGAATATTGCATATGACAGTACACATTTCTGAAGGGAAGTAGTCAACAAATTTCGTTTCAGAGAATCAGCAAGAGGCTTGATTTCAGCCTCCAGATATACCCTTCTTTGTTTCCCAGACAAAATAATAATAATAACAACAATAATTGGGATGCTGATATATAAACAGAGTTAATATACAGAATCTTAAGAACATAATGTAACCTTTCGATAACTGTAGACAGAAGCTTATGCCAGTCACTTGACAGACATTTCAGATACACATTTTCTGTAGACTTATCAAAAAAGTACAGGAGGGGCTGGTAAAATATTCATGGCAGCATTAAAAAAAGTCAATGAGATTAGGAGTCAGGCAAAACAAAGGCAAACACAAGTAGAATTTACAGTGCTGTATATCATGATGTGGAATGAACACCAAACAGTGTGAGAAATTTATATCATACTAGCATTCAATCTTATTGTCACGTTTTGCTAATTTTAAACTTGACTTACGACTGATGAGCACTAATAGAAAAAGAATCTGAGAAAATAAAATTTCTGCTTTACTGGACACCTGAAAATATAGACCAGGTATTTATTAAGAATCAACTAAGTCACTGAAATCTGCTGGCAAATATTAAACAACATATCTGAAGGAAGTTTTTAGAGAATTTTGCATTCCTTTAAGATGAGAAACTGGAATACAAAAGACACTCTATGTAGTTTTTAAAGCTAAAATTAAAACCTGTTACATCAGTTGGTGATGAAAATTTTGTAATCGGTAGATTAATGATCTACAGCTAAGATCAAGATGACCAAGAGTAATATAAATAACATAATAAAGTAATACATTCAAAACACCTTTGAGAGCATATGTTCCTAAATCAATGTTTTCAGAGGAAAAGCTATGTGCAAAATACAAATATGTCGACTGTGCAGATTTGTTCCTATTGTGTCCAGATACAGAGAGTTAATGAACACAGGGACCAGACTGTTATCTAAACTCTGAAGTTTGACTTTTCAGGTTATAATTCAAAACATAAATGGTATGACCATCTGACAACTTGATGGGATATTATTAGTAAAAATGTATTGAACTCTTAAGAGGTTAGAGATTGGACCCAGCCTATGGGGTATATGAGTCCATGCCATCAGCTTTATTTCAAATGAAGCAAAAGAAATAATCAGGACAGTGACGGAAGACCCACAGCTAAATGTTTCCTACTCTGGTGTACACTTCAAAAATTGCCTCAGCAGCTTTCCTTGATGCCTCCTTCTGGTCCTCCGCCACTCTTCCCCGCTCTTACCACTGCCAGCACTCTGGATATTCAGCTGTGCGTAGCCACAGCAAAAAGTCTTAGTATGTTCTCCCAGCAACCCCTATGGCATGACAGTCTCACTGAAATGCTAAGGAGTGACAGATCGGCAACTTCTAATTTAGATGCTGAGATCCTGACTAGGTTCAAAACTTGCAACGCTTTCCCATTTCTTTAATAAATCTAAAACTCATTAGGTTGTCTCTTGTTTCAGTATGAATAACATTATTTCCCCCAGCCTTGACAAATGCAATATAGCCCCACTTAAATCCATTTATAATGATTATTTTCCTAGCTTGTCACTTGATCACACCATGACCCTTACATACCTTTGCTGGTGCCTCCCTGCTCTGCTGAGTTAAACTACTTCCCCCCTTGCCCTTATTTCATGATTATTTTTTGCATTTCTCTACTCTGTGTATTGCCTTTTATTCAATATCATGCATTAAGGCTTGGTCTATCTGTTGGCTCATTCTGTCCACCTCCATTATGTGCTTATATCTTCAGAAAAGCACCTTAGCATGTGCTTTTGCCTTCAGAATGAAAGGGTGTGTCAGCGTATGACTAAAAGTGCATCAGTAACACCAGAAAGCCTTTTGGCTTTTCTAGACTGTGTGCCTTAAAAAGTTCAACTGTTCTAAAAAGTTTTTATCCGGGCTGACTTTGTTTTATGCAGGATGATGATGTGCTTGTTCTGCTAATTGAGGTAAGTTGGCATCAGGTACAGAAATATGCATGCCAGCTGTGCAAATGTTGTCTGTAATGGTGATACATTCTTGTTAAAGAAAAAAAATGCATCTGTGCTCATCAGAGCTAGAATGCACTGAGTAGATGCAAGGCAGGTTGATGTCTTTAACCTGGTTCAAGCAACCAAGAAATTCTCTCATCGCTGTTGCTGGGTGCAGGCCAAGTGATGGAAATAAGGTACGGCTTGTGCTCTTGTGTCCTTGCTTTGCAGAGTGGCAGAGAGGAAGGAATGTGATGCTGTGTTCTGTTCAGGCATGGATTTGCTGGGGGTGGGGGAGGAGGAGGGGTGAGAAAGCATCTTTAGCCTGTGGATTCATACTGCTTGGTGTGAAGCGTGCACTCACCCACTCTGTGAGACAGTTGTCAATGTGTAGCCTACCCCTCCGGTTGGACTTGGAGGAAACTTTAATTCTTTTCAGCTACAGCATCTGGTCTTAAATCTTGGGTTATAGATTCTTTGTTTATCTATCAGGAGAGAAAGAAAAATGAGAGTGAAACCCCTTCTTCAGGACAATGAATCAGGAAGCAAGGTACACAATTTATTCTTGACAGAAGTCAGAGGAAGAAACATCTTAAATCTTACCGCTCTTGGACAAAGAACAGGCTCTCACAACCAGACCATGCACTCAATTTGGACTCCTGTCATGGATTTTCACCAGAGGTGAAGGCAGTCTGGATAGCTAAGGAAACTGGTCTTGCCAGTATAGGAAGGTCTGAAAGTAATCATTAGATCTGCACGCACTTCTGAAAGCACTGGAGCAGGTCCTTGGGGAGTATCTCAGGGAAAAACATCTCAAGGCTTTTGACACAAAGGATTTTCTCAAAAACAATTGAGAGAGACATGTCATTGGTGAAAAAACTAGATCAATAAAATAGTGAAAGTAGTTCCAATAACCAAATCTTGAGCAAAGTTATTAGTGTTTTATCATCAAAATAGAAGGACTGAGTGGGGTTCTCATTTGCATAATGATGTTGTAAAAATAGCATTTATTCTACTGTAAGGTGTGAATAAAAATATAGCCTGCAAGATGTGTGAAGTAATCCTTCTGCCTTACTCAGGAAAGTATCTGCTGGAGTACTATATCCAGTTTTGGGCTCTGCTTTTCAAAAAAGGAGTTGTTTTCCCTGGACTCTTTCCACAAGAATACTCAGAGCTCTTGAAATCAGCTCCTGTGGAAAGTACTGTGATATTTCAGGTCTTTTATCTTAGAGATACAGCAGCTTAAAGCTGACAGAGGTAGGACATGATAGAAACATTAATTTCTGTCCAGTTAGAAGAGGAGAAGTTGGAAGGAAGGAAATGATCAGGTGAATGCAGAACTGTTACCTTCCAAATCCCACAATACTGGAACTAGGATGCTCAGTGGAAGTAATAGGATACCAGCTAAAAACATAAAAGAAGGAACAGTTTTGCACGAAGGGCAGTGAATTCCTGGAACTTTCTCCTATAGGAGATTTTGGTGGCAGGCAGGATCAGCAAGTTCAAGAAGGGATTGAACAAATTCCTGGATAGGAGATCCATAAAGGGATGCTAAAAGGACTAGGGAGGGATTTTCCCTCTGGCATCCCTAATACAGTATTTGTAGATATAGGAGAAGTGCAACAGGGATGGGCTGCAGAAAATGAGCAGGCTTACATACTCTCTTTAAACAGCCTTTCTCACTGCTGTTGTCTGAGACAGAGTACTGGACTAGATGTATTATTAGTCTGATCCAATAGAAAATTTATTACATTTTTAATGTAGATCTATATTTTATCCATAGGAGGACAAAAAGAAAATTAAGCTTTCCTCCCTCTCCCCTGAAAACATAATATTTTCATGAGGATAGGATACCTTTGAACAATTTGGACTATGGAATGTTCAGATACTCCTTCTGGATATATAAGCAAAGACAATGAGATTAATATTTCAAATTTAATTTGTCTAGACAGTTATATTTTGAGGGGGTTTAATTTTGTGGGTTAGGGCAAATCAGACCAGGGAACCTGCTATTCTTATTCTTTCAATGTTATTTAAGGCTAGGCAAGCCTTGGAGGGCATTAATCTTCTGTGAGTCCCAGAGGGAAGAGAACACATTTTCCAGGCTACTGGTGGAATCCATCTATCTCTGCAGAGGAGATTTTTCATTGCCTATTCACTGAACAGCCTAACAAGGAATGGAGTAGGCTGCAAAGCTATCATCGGATTCTGGAAGTGTGCCTTGCCCAGAAATCACATTTGAGCATCTTATGATCCTCCTGCAAAAAAATAGAAAATCCTACACTAGAGATTTTGATCAAAAGCAAAGTGGTTTTAGACAAAGATATACAGGTCCACAAACTGATCTCTCCCTCCTTTTCAGTGTCCATACTGGATTACCTGCCATAGCTGACATATATAAGGAACTGTTCCAACTACTGCAGCCATTGGGACAGAAAGTCTGTAGTGATTTGTCCAACATTTTAACGTTAATAAAAATGCAATGCATTCAACTAATGGAACAGAACTGTGAAAAAGTCATGTACTGCTGTTGCTCATGAAAAAGACTATTGGCTTCTTACTTGAATACATAGAGAGCATTTATTTAATCTCTTTCTGACTGCAGTTTCTGGAATTGCTCTTGCCATTCTTAATTTTATTGTATGCTGTCTTCTGTTATGTCTGTGCTCGGATTCAGGCTGGAACTAGTAAAGCCAAGAGACATTAACTAGTGCACATACTTCTTGGAGAGGGCAACTGTGAGCAAATGCCTACCCTGTGCTTAGATTTTGTCTTCTTAGAAAGTAATTTGGCTTATTCCAGACTGGAACTGGGGTGTAAGCAAATACACGTAGCATGTATGCTCAAGGAGTTTAGCTCAATGGCAAGCCAAAGCTTGAACCTAATTTGAGAATAGCATTGTTCATCTCTGCTTGCGTTGTATGGCAATTAATTAAGCTCCTTTCTGCTCTTCAAATTGTCCTCATACAAATGCAGATATGGCATATTTCAATAAAAAAAGTCATCCCTCTGGAAGAAATCTTGAGTTTTCCCTCCAGCTAAGTAATAATAGCTGAGTGTTAGCTGTCTCTCAGTGCTGTTTAGCACCCCCAGGACTAGGGCTGCAGAAACTAGAATAGAGCCCATGGAAGCAAAGGTATAAACACCAAACAGGTGTTCGCAGTCTGACAGATAACTTCTACTAAAGGCAAGGTGGTTGACCTTGAAGCCTATATGTTTTGGAGCCTATACATTTTGATGGAGGTGACTTGAGCTGAAGAGGCCCCACTGTACAAGAAATTACCAGATGGTTCCTGTTGTATTCTGGGGAAACATCGTAGGTGTAAAGCTGCTGTGTGGAATCCTACAGGACAAATCACAGAAATGGTTCAAGGAAAAGGTGAATCGAGTCAGGCTGCAGAAGTGAAAGCCATCCAGCTGGCTTTAGGTATTGCTGAATGAGAAAAATGGCGAGTACTCTATACTGAGTCACAGATGGCAGCAAATGTTCTGTGGGAGTGGCTACAGTAATGGAAGCAGACCAACTGGCAGCACAGCAGCAAACCCATCTGGGCTGCTGCATTATGGCAAGATATTGCTGCCCAGGTAGAGAACCTGGTTGTAAAAGTACATCACGTAGATGCTCACATACCCAAGAGTTGTGCCACTGAAGAACATCAAAACAACAAGCAGGTAGTCCAGGCTGCTAGAATTGAAGTGGCTCGGGTGGATCTGGACTGGAAACATAAGGATGAGCTACTTATAGATTGATGGGTCCATGACACATCAGGACATCTAGGAAGAGATGTAACACACAGATGGGTTCGTGATCAAAGTGTGGACTTAACCATTGACACCATTGCACAGGTTATCCATGAATGGAAAACATGCACCATAATCAAACAAACTAAGCAGCTAAAGCCTCTTTGGTATAGAGGACGATGGCTGAAATATCAATATGGGGAAGCCTGACAGATTGATTATATCACACTACCGCAAACCTGTCATGGCAAGCGCCATGTGCTTATGATGGTGGAAGCGACTACTGGATGGTTGGAAACATACCCTGTGACCCATGCCAGTGCCTGAAATACTATCTGGGGCCTTGAAAAGCTAGTTTTATGGTGACACAGCACCCCAGAAAGAATTGAATCGGACAACAGGACTCATTTCCAAAACAACCTCATAGACACCTGGGCCAAGGAACATGGCATTGACTGGGTATATCACATCCCCTATCATGTACCAACCTCTGGGAAAATTGAACGATAAATAATTGACTGTTAAAAAATACCCTGAGAGCAATGGATGCTGGGACATTTAAGCACTGGGATACAAATTTACCAGAAGCCATTTGGCTAGTTAACACTAAATGATCTTCAGGTTGACCCAGCCCAATTAAAACCCCTTGTGGTGGGTTTGACCTTGGCTAGATGCCAGGTGCCCACCAAGCCACTCTATCACTCCCCCTCGTCAACTGGACGGGGGAAGAGAAAAACATAACAAAAGGCTCGTGGGTCAAGATAAGGACAGAGGGATCACTCACCAGTTATTGTCATGGGCAAATCAGACTCGACTTGGGGAAATTAGTTTAATTTATTATCAATCAAATCAGAGTAGGGTAATGAGGGATAAAACCAAATCTTAAAATACCTTCCCCCCACCCCTCCCTTCTTCCCAGGCTCAACTTCGCTCCCAAATTCTCTACCCCCTGCCCCCGAGCGGCACAGGGGGATGGGAAACGGGGGTTGTGGTTGGTTCAGACACATTGTCCCTGCTGCTCCTTCCTCCTCACACTCTTCCCCTGCTCCAGCATGGGGTCCCTCCCATGGGAGACACTCCTCCATGAACTTCTCCAGTGTGGGTCCTTCCCATGGGCTGCAGTTCTTCATGAACTGCTCCAGCGTGGGTCCCTTCCACTTGTCCTTTCCATGGGGTGCAGACCTTGGTGTCTGCATAGTTGTTTCCCTCACATATTCTCACTCCTCTCTTCTGGTTGCTATTGCGCAGCAGTTTTTTTCCCCCTTCTTAAATATGTTAGCACAGAGGCACTACCACCATTGCTGATTACCTCAGTTTTGGTCAGCAGTGGGTCTGTCACACTTTATTCCCTGTGAAATTGTTTTAAATAAAACCTACAAACTCCCCCCCTCCCTAAGACTGAGACTAAATCTAGACCTCATTGCCAAGCAAAAACTGTTTCCAGAGAAATAATTAAGTTTATGAATTTAAAATATCTAGGTTTCCAATTGTCTTTGTTTTCCTTCTTAAAGACAAAAATATTCTCAAATGTTGATATATTTGCAAATAAATAAAAGGTGGTGCCATTCCCGTTTGGTAATCCCATGAATACAAAATCATTAATTTATTTGGAATAGCTGTTCTTGCATAGTGCTAGGTGCAGCTATAGTTTGGAAACAGGTATTACAAGTGCATAGAAGAATGTTTGTACTCTCCTGAGGATATTCATCACAGGTTATCAGAAAGCAATAGGACAGAATATCACTTTATTGGAAATACATTTCTTTATAGAAAATGTTCATAGTATGAAAGCAAAGCCTAAATATTTCAAAGAATTGAAGTGGAACATTTACAGAGAAGTAAAACTTTCACAAGAAAAGAACAAAATCTTGTGAGATTGAGCAGGTCTGAGCGCAGTTTATTTTTCCGGAACCTGCACCCACGCAAACAGGAATATTACGTAGGATTCATCTCTCCTAATTTTAACTTCTATGACATAGACATCTACATCTGAGCGTATCACCTGTGACTCTTTTCTTCTAGTCAATGTAAAGTAAAGAACTTTTGGAGGACACTTTACTTCATCCTAAACTATAAGTTTCATACAGAGTGACTCTTTGTCACCAAATATCAGGCTTTATCAGAATGTACTACTTGGGGTGTTAGCCGTAGGGAGGCTAGCCAGCTAGCCGCTACCTGCTAGCTAGTGGGTAGTGCTCCACTGGGGCAGCCTGCCTAACAGGCCTCTACCACAACTGAGCCCTTGAGCAGTCCATCTGATGGGTCTGACATGTGGCAGGATTTTACATTTCTGCTCCCTCTGCAAGGCAGCCTCCCTTGTGGCAGACCTAAATGGGGCCCCAAAGCCTGGGTTCTGAGATCTAAAGCCTACAGACCATGCAAAACTTCACATGATGGCATCCATGGTCTCTGTCAAGGAAATGTGAGTATAAAAGCCCTCAAAGTCTTTGCTGAAAGTAACTTTCAGCTGTGACTATGCTGTAAGATGCCCAGAAGCCCTAAAAAAAGCATATTGCCTGTTGCACAAGCTGAAAGTTCTCAGCAAGACTCCCAGAAGTCTTTGCTCCTAGGAAAGCCCATCATTTAGCCCAGGCCTCGTTTTAGTAGGATGACAAAGGCAGTATTCTGGATAAGTTGTCTTTCAAGTAAAGGAGACAGCAAACCAGAATACAAATGTTTCATTCTCTCATACAGCTATGGTCCAGGACTCTCTCCGTACACTTTCTTTGCCATGTTGCAGACTGCAGATGGCAAGGGAGTGGGATAGGACTTCTGTCATTCTTTCTTCTTTCTAATACTAGAGCTGAAAAGTTACTCTAAGACTGGCCTTGTGAAATAAAGTGAAATTACTAGAAGTGTACTCAAAGAAATGCAAAATGTCTGCTTTCTACATTGCAGAACCATGAAACCAGAACTCCTAGCATTGTATCTAATTGGCTTAAGGGGAGGGAAGGGAGCTAAATTCTACATTTGCAGGTGATACTTAAAAGTATACACAAACAAGTATAAACTATATGCAACAAATTGTTTTTAAAAGACATAGCAATACGGGGTTGTAGAATGGCTGCAAAGAGGTCTTAAACTATTCAGGTTTTGGCCATCAGTGGGTCTCACCTAGACGAGTTTATCTGAAGGCAGATTATGATCGGGAGGTCTTTTTTTGTATTTATCATCACATTCAGCTCCGCAGATGGGAACGGTGTTTCAGGGATTACTGCTTTGGTAATATTGGTCCGAGGGTAGTGCAGGGCCTCCCCAAAGTGGCAGCAGCGGTGGCAGCTGGGGGAGCGCTCCGCCCTGGTGGCCGGTGGGATGGTGCCCTGTGTTGACCTTTATTGCTCTGGCTCAGTGGTGCGAATGATATCAGTTGGCCAGAGGGCACGGGCACCTCTCCTCTCCTTGCCTTGCCTTGATGCCGGGGCTGCATCATGTCCCTGGTAGTCCAGGAGTCGGAGCTCATCCAGGAAATCCAAGTGCTAAAATTAAATAGGCATCTACGACAGAGTCAGAAAGCGCTGATAAGACTATAAAGGCAGGCATTTTGTCCCCCTTTCTTTGAGAAGTGCAATGTAAAACCCATTGTTTCTAGCACAGAAGAGAGAACTACTGGCAGTGACTGCGGTATGTCTTTGCCCCTTCTCAACACATGTGATACCCTCAGAACACTGCAAGTTTACAGAGATGTGCAGTGCCCCTTTGCCAGACAGTAGGGCTCAATGGGAGTCCCTGGAAATGTACTGATTTCCAAAACCTGAGCAGCAACATCCCTCGCTGTCCCTTGCTAACGAGACAAGTTTGCAGGCAAAAAATACTCCCTTGGACAGAGCCACCAAGCCAGCTGGGGCTGCGCTGCTTCCTGGGCTGAGCCCCTCTTTCTGTAAAACTCTGTGCTGAGCTGCCTGGTTTGATCAGGTTGTACTGAGCCACCCTGGCCTGCTTTGCTCTCTGTTGGGCAGTGCACCTTTGTGCATCACGGAAATATTTCCTGTGCTTAGAGCAGTGTTCAAAGTTTTGAGAGGTGGACAGCAGAGTCTGCTACTCACCTGGGCTTCTTGCTGTTCTCCACCTTCTTGGATTGTTTCAGTTCTCCATCCGGGAGAGCTCTTTTTCGGTCTTTCTGATTTTCTTGTCTGGCTGGCTTTCACTCTCCTCTTCACAGAGCAGTTTTCACTTTCTGTTTCTTTGGGTTTGGGCTTGCTGTGAAGAGCCTGCAAACCTTTCCATTCAATAGTATCATTAGATAGGTAAAGCCGTGATAAACTTAAACCGATTCCTCTTTTAATCAAAGCTAACTCATTTTACCTTCTTTCCCCGGACAAGCTCTTCCCTTACTGAGGGCATATGAGGGAGCCTGAAACACACACTGGAGTGACTGCAGGCAAAGCTGGAGGCACCTACAATGGACATGTAGAAGTGAACAGGTGGCAAGGACCTACCTGGAGGAGGAAGCTACTGTTTGCCAAATTGGTACTTTGGCACTTAAAAGCAGATCGCTTGGATTGGTTTGCATTGTCCACATTTTTCACAGTCCCCCACCCCAAAACAGAAAGCACGAAGCAAGGAGGAACGAAGATCAAAGCTCAACTTTTCTGAAGGTGACAGCTACTGACAGGACAGATCAGCTGAGGAAATGTTAATGGGATCATCGCACAAAGTGCAAAGGCCAGCCTGCATCAGCCTTTCAACTTTTGCGGAGCTGCAGGCTGATGGATGACCTTGCTTTCCCCTTCACAGGGTTTGAGTCCACAGCAAGAAGGTAGTCCTTTCTTAAAAGACATAAATGCATAGGATCTCTACTCCAGGTGAGGAGAAGACCCTGTACATTTCAGCCTCAGCTTTACATCAGGAACTATAGCCTCATGCACGAGGCATGTTGCCACAGCATTGGTGGACCTGACATACCTCTGCTGTTTCTGCTTCAACTACTGGTGCTGGCGACTCCTCACCTGGTGCGTTGGAAAGTCCAGACATCTCCTTTCCAAAGAGTTCCTTGCTGTTCTCAATGAGGAACTGCACCAGCCCCGTCACCTGCACACATCAAACCATTAGGTTCAACCTAGGTAGCTGAAAATGGACCAAACAGCCTTTCCCACTCCTGACCCTCACTTTTGTGCAGAAAGCTGCAGTTGTGGGGCTGCTTTTCCTGGCAGCTACCCCACGAGCGTTTGTTAAAGAGAGGAGGCAGCCAGGTACCTCTGAAGAGCAAAGCTCGGGTGGGTCTGGAAGGCTGTAGCTGGCTGGTAAATACAGCGTACCTTCCCCGTCACCTGCACCAGCACTTCCAGGGGGAATGTGTGCTCCTTAGCCGGGCTGAGTAGGTTTGGCCCCACACAGATGGCCAGGTTGCTGGCAGTCATCCTGCTCATGTCAGCATTTTTGCTGATGTTGTATAGCAGGCCAAGCAAGTGCTTCAGGAGGAGGAGGTTGGTGTGGGGCAACTTGTTGGCCATCCTGAGGGAACAGGAACACAATGTTAATAAAGTAGACGTTGTCAACACTCATCGCCCAGGCTGATCTCACCCAAGTCCACCTGAGGGAAGGCTCCCTGGCCACATCAGGTCTGCAGCAGACAGGCTGCCTTTGCTGAGATACTGCCACCTCCCTCCCTCTCTCCCCTTCTGGCAACAGTCCCTTTGTGGAGCAACATCTAATGCCTTCAGGAAGTGCTCCAAGGAAAGAAATGCTTTTTGGTGCCGCTTCCCCCAAAATCTGTCCCCTGAGCAGCAAGAGGTGGCTAGCAGGAAACACAGCTTTTTCAAGGAGGCCATTGCTTTGCCTCTACAAGTGCCCAGCCTCTGCCTGTCCCTGCAGAGCAGGCAGGCTGCTCGCTACACTTACTTTCTCAGTCCTGTCAGCTTCTCCTGCCTGCTGGTCTTCTGCAGGGTGCTCATCTACTCCTTGTAGAGCTCTACATTGAGAAGTTTGAATGGGCTGTTTCAGAGGAAGCCCTGCAATGCCAAGGGCTCCAGGTGAGGCTCTGAACACTCCCACCGGGAGCACAGGTAGCATCCCCGACACTGACTCACGAGCAGGAGGGTGGGTTTCAGCTCCCTGCTCTCGCAGGTACACATTAGCACTGAGAGAGCTGGGAGCTGCCAGGCTCCAGGTCAGGACAATTCACCTTCAAGATGACAGCCAGGAGGTGCACGGGCTGGCTTTGCATGTGGACCTGCACTCCACTGTCAAGGGCCTCCCTCAGCTCCCGGGAGGCACATTTGCCTGCCCCAAGCCAGAATATCCCCTCTGTGGAGGGTCCTTGCTCTTCTGGGAGAGCCAGCAAGTCCTGCAGAGGACACAGGACAGTTGCTTGGCTGAAGACAGGCCCTGGGGCAGGTGAACCTGCCTCAGAGACAAGAGCAAGTGTGGACAGCTCTGCTTTCACTGGGGCAGGATGGAGGGGTGGCTGCAGGTAGGTGACATGGGGAGGAGCTGGCTTTGTCCCCAGGCCCCACCCGGGGTCTTTCTGCTGAGGACAGCAGCTCTCAGGAGAAGCCAGAGGGATGGGAACACCCTGGCCAGGCTTGCTTACCTAGATGGACTGAGGTGGCGTGCTGTCCAGGCTGCAGAGACCTGCCAGGGGCCGGCCAAACAGAGGCCCCCTGCCACCAGCGCCCGACTGCCCGGGCATCTCTTCAGTGGCCGAGGTCCCTTGCTGTGCTAAGAGCCAGGGCAGCCCCCTCCTCCTCCTCTGGGTCCTGCCTGCTTCCAAGAAATCCAGAGCAAAAACCCCTGGATGAAAACCACCACCAGGCGAGCACTCCCAGATCCTCTCAGTGCTGTCCCCCCATCACTGAGCACACGGGAGAGATGCCATTTTGGAACTAGGGGCCCCTGGGGGCTCAGCTCTCTCCTGCCGCAGAGCGATGGGGATGAACATATCCTGCGGGAAGGGCAGCAGCAGTCCCAGCACAACACAAGTGCCCACCTGGAAGAGGAGGAGAGAAGGGCTGTCCTGCCTGTCTTCTCCAAACTCATGTCCATGGTGGTTTCTTACTGGAGAGCCCAGACCTGGGCACACACAGCACTGAGCAGAGGGGAAGGGTCACCTCCCTCCAGCTGCTGGCAATGCTTTGCCTAGTGCAGCCCAGGGTACCACTCGCCATGTTTGTGGCAAGGGCACCTTGCTGGCTCCTGTTCAGCTTGGTGTCCACCAAGACCCGCAGGGCCCTTTCTGTCAAGTGGCTTTCCAGCAGCTTTGCCAAGCTGGTTTTAGTCACGAGTATGTGTGGATGTTTCCCTGGATGCTTCGTGGCTGTGCCGGTACCATCCACAGTCAGTCCTACCCTCTTTCTGCAGGTCTCCCTGTGACACTGCTGTGAGGGTTAGAAGGGCTTGTTTTCTCCAGCCAAAGCAGTGATCCAAGTGGAAGGGCTCTCTCTTGCTATAGGACAGGGAGAAAGAGGATGAACCTCAGAGAGAGAGTCCAGAGATGGAGTTTCCGCAAAACTTCATCTTTATCTTTTTTTCTGAACTCCAACTTTTTAATGCCAAATTTGTTCTTCTTCCCTTAATGCCTGGGTAGAAGGTGGTGGTTGGCACTCTCCTGGAAAACTAGAGAAGAGTTTCCCTTTGCTGGCTGCAAAAAAGACAGCAGCTGCATAGCTGCCTTCTTGAGTGAGCAGCTATCTGCAGAACCCCAGCATCTAAAACACGGGGGGGGGGGGAGACTCCAGGAAGCAGAGCAAACCCAAATAATGCACCCCAGGGGCTGCCCACATGTCCTGCTGACTTCCCATTCTTTACATCGTCAGCAGAGAGAACAAAGCAGTCCTTTTGCCTGCTCAAGCCAGCCTGGCTGTCTCTTTGGCTCCAAATGCCTAAAGCAGAGTCAGAAGAAGCTAAAAGCCGACAACCAAGCTGTTGTGTGAGCTTGCTTTGACATTTTCTTGAAGGAAAAAAAGGAAGGAAGGAAGGAAGGAAGGAAGGAAGGAAGGAAGGAAGGAAGGAAGGAAGGAAGGAAGGAAGGAAGGAAGGGAGAGAAATGAAACAAAGAATGAGCGAGCTATACTCTCTGTAAGCCCTCTAAGAGTAGGGCTTGGAAAGAGTTTCAAGGACTGCAATACCTCCTGATTATGCAGTGTATATTTGCAAAGGTACGTGTCTGAAGAAAGACATATTGGATAGCTGAAAATGGAGATAGGGATTCACACATATTTTATCTTAGCATCAGCCACTGGCATTTCACAAGGGTTTCTGAGCACTGTTTCACCCGGCTTTTTCAAATCCTCCTTCCCATTAATCCGTTAGCATATCCTGTGCCTCAAAGCAAAGCCTCACCACTTGATGCTGCAAGAGAAAGGCAACATCACAGTCAGGACCCAGACCCGTTCACAGTTCACAGATGGTATTTAAAAAGATAGGATACATTTGGTAACACCTACAATAATTTGATATAGGTGTATGTAAAGAATGCATGGTTTAAGTACGACCACAGATTTTGCAGCTGTGTGATCAAGGGTTGTTACTCACAGTGAAAAACAGCCGAGTGCTGTCATATGATACCAGTGAGAGTAAAGCTCCATTCTTTCCACACAAGCTACTTTACAGGGTGGTGGCTGACTATCCGGGTGACTTTGAGCTTTTGGAAGTTCTCTTGATTTCTTGGCACTGCAGAAAAAACAAAGCACCCACCAAAAAGCAGCCACAGGTATTTCTAGCTTCTCTGGAGACCTCCTGGCTGAAGTGGGAAGGGCTGCTATTTGCTGCCCTAAGAGCTTCACAAGCCAAAATGGATATTGACATATGAACTGCCTCCAGCTACAGTAGCAACAAACAGGTCCTGCGGTTTGAGAGACCAGTGACATTACTGGTTACCATGGCCTGAGACAGAGAAGTGTTATTTGACAACAGTTAAAGCTAACTTGTAAATATTGCCAGTATGATGGAGAGTGGCTTGGCAGCTACATCAGCCAATTCCCTCAGGACCCTGGGATGCATCTCATCAAGTCCCATGGACTTGTGCACATTCAGGTTCCTCAGGTGGTCTCAGACATGGTCTTTACTGACTATAGGAGGGACTTAATTCCCCCCATCCCTGCCTTGAGGTACAGGGACTGACCTGAGAGATATCTTGGCCTTTGTTTATAACTGGAGCTTTTGTATACCCAACTCATATTTGGACCTCTGTAATAGGTGCCTAAATGTAGGTATCCTCTTTTCAAACTGAATTACATTACTGAATTTAAAGTAACTACTGCAACTCCAAAGTCTGGAGCTCTCCCACAAGTCCTGTGTCACATTCCCTGGCTTTGTGGACAAGACCTATATGTTCCAGGCATTTCAAATGCTGCAGTCTAAAACTGGCATCCTACTAGATCCTACACATTATGTCTGCCTCAGATTTCAACCTATGTTTGATAAGTAGATTACTGTCAAATTGACAGAGGCCAAATAGATCAAACTAAGACCCTTTAAAAGTTGCATATGCATAAAAAAGATATCAAAACAGGGTTCTTATTTGTATTTGTAAGTAATGAATTCTCACTGAAGACAATGAGAGTGAACATGTGATTACCTAGTGTGAAAGGTAATGAGATAACTACTTGACCCCTCGGTGTTGGACTCTTCTTTAGGGATAATGTTACAGTGTGCAACCCCATAGGCCCTAGCCTGAGGTTTAGCTATCTGGTCCAAACATGAAAAACTATGGGACAGGATTTGTGAAGTGTCTGACCGAAACAAATAAGGGAGAGAGAAGCTGACAAAAGTCATAGGCAGTGCTGTGAGGTTGGGCTGGCCACATTTGGTTGCTGTGGGATGAGAAATAGCAGGAGTTGATAGCTACCATGAAAGTGTACAGGTGACAATATCGCACCAGCCGAGACTCCCTGGTTCCCATTCATAAGCTGATTCGGCAACTGGAGAGCCAAGGAGTGATCAGCAAGACTCGCTCACCCTTTAATAGGCCCATAGTGGCCAGTGCGAAAATCTAACAGAGAGTGGAGGTTAACAGTGGACTATCATGGCCTGAAGGAAGTCATGCCACCACTGAGTGCTGCCATACTGGACATGCTAGAACTTCAGTACAAACTGGAGTCAAAGGCAGCTAAGTGATATGTCACAATTGATATTGCTAATGCATTTTGCTCTATACCTTTGGCAGCAGAATGCAGACCACAGTTTGCTTTCACTTGGAGGAGTGTCCAGTACACCTGAAATTGACTGAACCCAGGGGTGGAAACACAGCCCTACCATTTGCCATGGACTGATCCAGACTGCACTGGAACAGGGTGAAGTTCCAGAACACCTGCAATACATCGATGACATCATGTTGGGCAACACAGCAGAGGAACTGTTTGACAAAGGGAAAAGAATAATAAATATTCTTCTGAAAGCTGGTTTTGCCATAAAACACAGGTCAAAGGGCTTGCACAGGAGATCCACTTTTTAGGAAAAAAATGGCAAGATGGGTGTCATCATATCCCAATGGATGTAATCAATAAAATAACAGCCATGTCTCCACCAACTAACAAAAAAGAAACACAAGCTTTCTCAGGTGTTGTGGGTTTTTGGAGAATGCATATTCCAGGTTACAGTTTCATTGTAAGCCCTCTCTATCGAGTGACCTGGAAGAAGATTGGTTTTGGATGGGGCCCTGAACAGCAACAAGCCTTTGAACAAATTAAACGGGAGATCGTTTGTGCAGTAGCACTTGGGTCAGTCTGGACAGGACAAAATGTGAGAAACATTGCAACCAGGGACGACAGCCCTACCTGGAGCCTCTGGCAGAAAGCACCTGAAGAAACACGAGGTTGACCTCTAGGGTTTTGGAGATGGGGATGTAGAAGATCCGAGGCCAACTACATTCCAACTGAAAAAGAAGTATTAGCAGCATATGAAGAGGCTTGAGCCACTTCAGAAGTAGTTGGTACTGAAGCACAGCTCCTCTTGGCACCTTGATTGCCCTTGCTGGGCTGCATGTTCAAAGGGAGGGTCCCCTCTATGAATCATGCTACTGATGCTCCATGCAGTTGCACTGATCACGCAATGGGCTCGAATGGGCAGCCCCGACTGCCCAGGAATCCTGGAAGTGATCATGGACTGGCCAGAAGGAAGAAACTTCAGAGTGCTGCCAAAGGAAATCGAAACATATAGGCTCCAAAAATAGTAGAATATTGCTGAGAGATTATCTGAATATGAACATAGGTACATACTAACATCTTGGTATGCCGTACAACAGTACGAACTCTTCACTCCATATACAAAGAAAGATTAGATTCAGCAGGAACATATGCATTGGCTTAGGGAAGTTTTTATTTTCTGTGGATGTGAGATGGTGTAAACATTTCAAAAGTTCAGGCTGGACATATTTTTAGCATTTACAGAACAGAAATAGAATGAAGAACTGAGAGTTGGAGGTATTTAATACAAGTACTGTAGAGAAAAAGGGGGAGGATTCAGTTCTGATTTGGACTAACCAATTTTAGTTGCCTCTGCATAGGTCTCTAAATGGGAGGTAGGTTTCTAAAATTTCATTAGAGCCAATGGAATGGGATTCAGTGGCATTGTGGTGTGTCCTAGTTAGTCTCTAGACACCACTCTTAAGTATAGAGAGCTTCTGTAGGTCCTGTATCATATCTGTCAGCTCTATGCAGATGTTTTGAATATTCTAAGACATTTCATATGGCACTGGGTGCCTTTGTTTAGATAACTGAATCTGACTTGGGGAGCTACTAAAAATATTCGAAGTCTAGTGTTCTGCCATAAGGCTCATTTCAGTGGCCTAAACATAGGTTTCTACTGCAATTTCAGAAGCCCTAGAGTATCCAAGACATCTGCACAGGGCTGACAGATATGACACAGGACCTATGGGAGATTCATGCCCTTCTGAAGTACCCATTAGAGGCTAGACAGGATATGACTGGTGTTTGAAATGGCATAGACATCTGTGTTTAGGCAATCGAATCAACCCCTTACATGTAGATGTCTTAATCTCCGATTGAATTCCACCCAAATAGCCTATGTTTAGAAATTTAATTAAGTAAACTGATTTGCAAAAGTTACTGAGAAACCAACATCTCCGACTGAAGTCAGACTTGTATTTAGGGGGAAAAAAAAAAGAATCTGATTAGTGAATAGACTTATAAAGAAAAAAAAAAAAAGATGCTTATCCATCTCTCTCTCTCTCTCTCTCTCCACCCCCCTGCCCCCCTCAAAATGCAATAAATATTTTTGGGGAAATTGTAATTATGGGGGGCTCAGATTACATGAATATTCACATTTGTAGATGATTCTGCTTCTGCCATGTTTACATCTCTTAACTAACTTGAATATCTTCAAGCAATCAAATTTAGCAGGCAGGATCACACACACACAAGCAAATTTCAAAGTCACAAGTATTTTCACAAATTGATTGGCACACAGAGGGATTTCTTATGGAATTGGTTCCATGCTCATCCAAACACGAACAATGATGTGCAATTTTATCTGACCTGTGCTAGGGAATGAATCTGCCCCCCTCAAAATGCAATAAATATTATGTGGGAAATTGTAATTATGGGGGGAGAATACTCAGATTACATGAATATTCACATTTGTAGATGATTCTGCTTTGCCCATGTTTACATCTCTTAACTAACTTGAATATCTTCAAGCAATCAAATTTAGCAGGCAGGATCACACACACACAAGCAAATTTCAAAGTCACAAGTATTTTCACAAATTGATTGGCACACAGAGGGATTTCTTATGGAATTGGTTCCATGCTCATCCAAACACGAACAATGATGTGCAATTTTATCTGACCTGTGCTAGGGAATGAATTTTAAACATGTATACTGATCCATGCAGTAAATGAATCTGTCTAAAAATAATAATCATAACAGCAGAAATCAAATTCCATTTAAATATTGCTGGTCTGCTTACAGATATTACATGCAGAAAACAGGCTAAATTGATTTTATGGATTTGTTTCAAAATAGACACTATTCTGTGTTAGTAATACACAGAGCTAATGACTACTGTGCAATGAATGCTGTTCAAACCAGTTTTGGTGTACATGAAGAGTCAGCTGGAGGTATAAGGAGTTTATGCTTCCCAAAGATACATCAGTTAATGCAGAGTAACAGTATATGTTGCATGTCACACGACAACAGTACCCCCCCTGCACTATACAGACACTCCTGTCACCACTTGCGATATCCGTATGGCTTCATTTAGCTCTGGGTGCTGAGGTCACTTGGTGTATCGCACTGCCTTGCTTCCCTTGCTGGTGCTGCATTGTGGTTCAAGGTTATAGTCAGCTGTGCTACACCAGTTTCCTCTTTCGTGCTAGCAGTCTCCACCTCTATGTGGTGTTTTGGTGGCTTTATCACCTAGGTCTGTACTGGGAATAACTGGCAGGGTTGAGGGGTGGAGGTGGCATGTGTGGAGAAGGTTGGTTCTGCAGCCAGGCAGAGAAGGCCATGGAAGTCCAGCTCACACATGTTTAAACAAGTGCAGCAGCTGCTAGGGGCAAGAGACGTGGGTGAGATGCTCTTGCGGGAGAGATGTGGGGGAAGGTGCTCAGGGAGACGTGAAGAGAGGCTCTTAGAGAAGTCTCAAGGTGAGAGGCTTGAAGAGAGGAGAGAAGTTCTTGGAAAAGACTCATAGGGAGAGGATCTTGGGAAGACACAGGTGAGAGGCTTTAGGGGAATCATGTAGGGAGAGGGTTTTGAGGCAGACACATGCGGGAGATGCTCCTGGGGGCACACTTGGGGAGAGGCTTTTGGGAAGACACACAGAGTAGGTGCTCTGAAAGATGCTCTTGGAGGCATGCTGATAACAAGACTTCAGGGGTAGAGGAGAGAGACTGCATGGGTACATGAGAAACTCCAGGAATACCTGAGAAAGAACCCTGAAGGAGATCCAAAGAGACTTGAAGAGAGAGCACCAAAATGACTTCCAGGGGACCTCATGGCCTGGGCCCAGGACCATGCACTGCACAGGTGGGACTGCTGAGCTGACCCACCCAACCTTCCTCCCAGACCTTGCCATCTCCCCGGCTGCAAGACAGGGAGGTTGTGTAATACTTAGAATGGTGCATATATCCATGATTAAACTGTTTTGATATCCAAGTCCTTTTAATTTCCATGTTAGCAATTTGGTCTTAAACCATGACAGGGTATCTTGCAATCTCTTTGTGTTAGTTTAGAACAAAAATGCCCTTCTCCTTTTTTCTGTATTTCAATAACTTACTTTTTTTCCAAAGAGAGGATAGTAGAAGGACTCAAACCTGTTTACATACTTTCAAGCCTGTTGCTTTGACAAGCTTAGCTCAATGTACTCTTCTGCTTCTGTACCCAATTTATAGATATCCTTTTCTTGACAGCAGTGTTTACCGTCATCTGCGTAGGACCTCTTCAACAGAAAACAACACCAAGTCCTCCGGCAGATCACATTACTCACCATGGAAGCAATCATTCCCAGCAAGCCTCAGATGCTCGGCTTTCTTGTTTGTCCATCATCCCAAAACTGCATGAGTGTTGAAAATGTTTCCTTTGGAAACTCAAACTCCTTATGCCTCCTTTGCCAGTTCACTCTTCATATACACCAAAACTGGTTTGAACTGCATTCACTGCACAGTAGTCATTAGCCCAACTCTAGTTCTTTCTAGCCTATGACTAGGTGGAAGACAGCTGGACAAATTCACAGTACAAACATCCAGTAAACTGCAATCCTTTTATTCTGGAGTGAAATGGTCAGTGATAGGTGACTATAAACTATGCCAGAGTAGCAGAGATAAAAGATGCAACCAATATTGTGAATACTGAGCTTTCTAGCATATACTAAAGCAATAGGAAGGAAGATATTACTAAAAGAATATATTACTTTTCTTATCAATGTATTTGGTTTTAATATCACAGAAGAAAGTGATCATTTTATCCTTCTTCACTGTTGTATTCTAATTCACATACTGCAAATGGGTGCATCATTTTTTTCTTACTTTACTACTGAGCTAAGCTCACTATCTCTGCTGTACAGTCCAGTAATAACACTACAAGACTTTAAACTCACATAAGCTGGCAGCAGTGTTTGCAAATAACTTTGGAACCTGCATAATTATTTCTTTTGTTTATTTAGAAAATATGATCTGGCAGTTATTATTACAGATATGTTTCACTAACCAAACTATTTAAATGCTGTTAAACTATAGTTTTTATTTTCTTACTAAGATTTTGTTATTACATACTACATATTCCAGGACCTGTCACATTTAACCTTGTTCAATTACACCTCGTGGTTACACTTTTAAAAAGGTAGATTAAAGGGTATTTTTGGTTGTATGTGATCTTTTAAGTAAAAAGCCATCAGAGACGGTCTCAGGTTTTCAGATGGCCTTTATCATGTTGTTGTACCCCTTCACTTCTCATCATTAGTGCTTCTTGTCTTTAACCTTCGGATAGTAATCGACTTTGATTCCATCACCATAAATCTACTTCCCCTTCCCCCTCACCACCACATGGTACTTCTGTCACTGACCTTGTCCTTCTTTTAACTAATCATTATTCTTTTTCAGCGTCCCAAACAAATAAGAAAGCCTTTTCTCTCTTTGTATTTATAGACTTTTGTTTCTAGGGGTAATTTGGAAGATGATTTCTTCACCACAGAAGAACTAGATAACTCTGTTGCATTTTCAACATCATTTACAAACCTGTTTCAAACATAGCAAATGAGTTCTTTACCTTGTCACTAGGTTACATTTGTGGAATTGAATGTCACTTCTGTCTTTTCATTTTCCTAGTATTGATTTGTCAAATGTAAGCTAAATTTTATATAGCAGCATTTGATTTTCTCTATTTGTTAAGTTCATTGGTAGGAATAAGAATAGTGGAAAGATGTGGATTTTAGTTGGGTGCTCTTTGGCTCTACGTATGCAGAAAGCTTTGCAAAGCATCCATAGCTCTACGTGCAGAAAGCTTTGCAAAGCATCCAGCTAGTAAGTTCCATAACAATGTGTGCCATTTCTATAACTGTATTGTGAGATTTCATCTAAAGGATGCTGTTTGAGATACAGTGCCTGGGGCACTAATTTAATGCTACATCTATATATTTATTAGCCATCTCATTCTGTGGGGGTCTTCTTAAAGCAAATATATATATTTGCTTATATATATTTCTGAAGACCTTCAGATGGCTATCAAGTCCATCAAACATAGGTGATATAAGGAACAAGGAGCAATGCTGGGAGTATATATCCACTTGGGTTCCAATCTGTCATGGCGCCATATGGAGCAGGATCAATTCTTAAAAAAGAAAGATGACATTTCAGGTCCCACATTTTGCAGAATACCCTAGTGGTTAAAACTCTTTCCTCATAAATGGGAGGACATGGTTCTAGATCTGATTCAGACTGAGCGTCCTGGAGTTCACATCTCCTATATGGGAAATTTTGAGAGTGGGTATTCTTGTCTTTTTCTGTTGAAATACGCAACGAGGAGGACAGCAATGGTATGGTGCCACCTGGAGTGCACAGGTCATGGAGACTACATAAGAGCAAGAAGGAGACTTTCGCGCCATCAGATGATCAAGATTTCAACTAGCTGATCTTCCCTAAGGTAGACATATAAAATCTATTTACTGATGAGGATAAACTACACCTTTGTCCAGTGGAGTTTCTGTAAGGATGGAGGATCATCAGGGTTGAACACAGATATTGAATGTGGTGTGAAAGAAAGAAAGGACAACAGAAATATAGGTAAGCAATACTTTCAAAATAAAGCATGTTGCCTGACATAGTTACAGAGAGAGAATTGCCACTATTATGCACAATACGTAAGTTATGCACAGATACAACCTCAAATCATTACACCTTCCATCACTGGGTTAATTAAGAGCTTAGAGATATGTCTTAATTCTCAATTTGGAGCTTTAATTATAAGACTGCAATGACACTAAAATCAGTCATTGACCACCATGGTAATTTCATGTCCATTAGGACATGACTTTGCTCTTGATGAAATAATGATCATTCAGTGTATTTCCATCCATCATTATTTGATTAATAAAGAAATGCCAGTTTTCTTTTAACTAGCAATGCCAGGCTGTCTTAGAGTGGTTTAAATTATGAAATGCAAAATCAGTCCTTATCAAATACTAGAATACAGTAAAATCATACCATATTGCTGAAAAAAAAAGCTCACAAGGAAAGATGCTGAGCAGATTCAGCCAAAGAATACTTATCAAGAACATAATATATTTCTAATTAGAGTGACATATATTTTAATTTAAGAGAACTGAACTGGGGTTTATCTGTATAATTAAGTATGGGTTCAGAGAAAACTGTTATTACTATTACAAATTTACTTGCTAATATCTTCAGGATGAAGTCATTGACAGTTAATGATATCTATGACATATTTTCATAACTTCAGTAACTGGTGCTCCAGAGGAGCTTGTTACTGTTATAAATCTTAAAAGCAAGTCTCACTTTTCAACTCTGTTTCCCCTTTACTGCTAAATGTTATGCAAAGGAGTGGACACAGCTCAGCAGGGTCATTTAGTTTTATAGAGCTGCTTGGAGAGAAGGAGTATTTTACCTGTTAAGGTATGATATATTGCTATGCTGTTCCACACATTAATGTAAAAATGTCATGAAAGTGGAACTAAAGCAGAGATAGGATGGGCAATAGAACTGGGGAATCCAGATTCACCCAAAAGATTGTGTCTGTCTGAGTATCTGAAACTTGAATTCTGTTTATGCCTGTGCACCCTTGGTTTCATAAAGTCTTCAAGTGTCTCTGAAGACCTTTGGAAAAAACCAGGACATAATTGATTGTAGAGTAAAAATGTCATGAAAGTGGAACTAAAGCAGAGATAGGATGGGCAATAGAACTGGGGAATCCAGATTCACCCAAAAGATTGTGTCTGTCTGAGTATCTGAAACTTGAATTCTGTTTATGCCTGTGCACCCTTGGTTTCATAAAGTCTTCAAGTGTCTCTGAAGACCTTTGGAAAAAACCAGGACATAATTGATTGTATTTCGCATTTCTCATGAATTGCTTAGAAACAGTTGTCTAAGACATATAACTTGTAGTGACTTACTGTATTTTCCAGTATGTTTGTTCTTTAGACATTTACATGCAGGTAAAAGAAGTAAAGTAAACATAAAAACACATATTGGAGACAAGGTTTAATCAGTGACAGAGTTATGACATCTAATCAGTTATTTACCTAGAAAATGGCTTTGTGTTTCTTTAGCAGTCTTCTTGAAGCAAGGCCACTGACTTCTGGTAATACAGCTGGTCACAGCAAACAGTTGCAGAATACTTCTAAAGGTAACACTCTAATCGGTGGCTTAAGTATGAACTATAAAAAGTAATTAAGTTACCTTTTAGCTGCAGGTATAAAATAATGTTTTAATATTTTGTCATCTATCATTCTCTTCTGGGTGATGAGCAATCATGGTTTAGTAACACCCAGTTTAGTCATTCGCATTCTGTAAATCACATGAACAATAGAAAAGTAATTTGCAACTGAGTACAGTAGCTTATCAAAATAACCTGAAAAACCATAGGACCATGAATTGTCTAATGATGGTCAAATCATCTTCACAGAATCACAGAATCATACAATGATTGAGGCTGAAAAAGACCTCTGGAGATTATCTAGTCCGTCCCCCCCCATTTCAATAAAATATGCAATAGTTTCAATAAAATGCAGTAACTTGCAGTAAAATATGTAGCAGACTAAGTCCTCAAAGCAAACTTAAACCAGTTAAGTCCCATTTCTTTGATTTCACCTTCTCCACCTGTAAGTAGGCTACTAATTTTCATTCAAATGCATCTTTTCACCTCCTGATTTTGCCTGGGACCAAGAGCTGGGCTGTTAAAAGGTTACAGAAAAGCCCAGAAATATTGCAGAACTTTTTCAGATTAATCTGCAAGGTTGAATCTGAGAAGATACAATGGAACTAAGATACAATACACACAGTCGAACTATTTAACTTCCCTTGAATGTTGCTTTCTGATTTTCATTAATACACATTTTGGTTTTGACCTGGTAGACCAGGTAATCAAGCGGGAAGATCACATTGCTTCATCTTACCTATCAGATTGTTATTACTATGAGTTTTGGACTGGTTTGGGTTTTTTGGGGTTTGTTCTTTTTTTATCGTGCACTTTTTGAAAGACAATTACATTACCAGTGACATAACATCTCTGTCTCATTCACACACCTAGCTAACCCAGTAGAACAACTCCTACTGATTTCAGCAACACAGGGTCAGAACTATAGAGCCAAAGTTCATCCCATCTTAATTTAGTTGCTGAAACGTATATACATTAGGAGTGCCAATCCAGGCGTTTAAGAGGTTATTGCCAAAGCCCAAACTAGTCCAAATCAGTTCCCTTTCTAGTTAATGGAGGGAAAAAGGCATTCCCAGAGGATGATTCATTTCATCACAAGACATTCATCTGACACTGATGAGGAAAAAAATCACTCTCCCGCTTGATGGGGGTAGGGTGGGGTGAGTGCCAGTGTGTGAACACTCTCCAGAGGACGGGTCGGCTCTGTGATCAGCTGCATCATGCTCTAGGCATTTTTTTCTCTTTCTGTCCTATTGACTATAGAGGGAGCCCCAAACATTTATACTCCTAGCATAGGCGCTTCAGCTAGAAGTCTACTGTGAAGCAGGATTAATTTGGACTAGGCAGCCTTCCACTCAGATGTTCTGTGAATTTTCATTTTGCACCTTCTTTAAGTTGTTGTTTACATACAATTGCCTGAATCTTTCCATGTGGTTCCTTTTTCTTTTTCTTCTTTTTTTTTTTTTTTTTTTTTTCCACAGCCTGACTTCCATTCTACCATTTCTGGAGCGTGGGTTGAACCAACATCTTTTTTCTCACAGTGAGCTCAACATAGGCTGTGCTTGTCTCAGCTCATTTTATGAAAATACTTACATGCTAATTAAACAAACAAACAAAACCAAACACTAAGACAACTAAGGCAAAATTTTCACAAGTGTCTAGTGATCTGGGTCTAACTTAGACATTAGAAACTTGACCTACTGTTTCTTAAAGGGTACTAATTTTCATTGTGGCTCACTGAAAATTATGCTGGTTTTCCCTACTCACCCACCCAAACATGTTCAGCTGTTAATGCCCCACTTCTGTAATTGCCTGTCAGCAGTGTTATACTGACTTTTCCACTCTCATTCCCTCTTCAGCACTCTCTCCCAGCCCTGAGTATCTCATGTGTCCAGTAATGGGCACATACCCAACAATCTTGGGAACTCTAATCTAGTTCACTTAAAGCTGTCTTGCATGTTGATTGTGAATGTGTTATCAGGCTAAGATCATTACCCTGCACTTATCTTTAACAATGTCTCATTTTGCTCCCCTTTTAAGTATTACAGTAGAGAGGGCTGGATTCATTGTCTGAAAAGGAATGAAAACTGTTTGTTGGCTGGGGTTTTTTTGCTACTGGTCAAAGTACAGCTCCTCCCACAGAGCTTAGTGCATTTGTAATAACCTTTCTGTCTTGCTTTTCCTTCCACCATTTGTTTCTTCTTGTCTTTTTTTTTGTTTTGTTTTGTTTTTGTTTTGTTTTGTTTCATATCTCCATGCATTTGTTTACATAAAGTACTCCTCTTCTTTTTCACCCAAGGGTACTGTTGTATCCTGGGGTGTCTTAAGATGTCAACTAAGTGTACTAATACTTTTTGACATTCCATGACCCCTGAGGAAAAATGTGGAAATGTATTCTGGTTTTACATTAACTAAGACTTCAGTTTATGCAAAACTGACAGACAAATGGAGTGGAAGTGATGAATAAGAGAAATATAACTAGACACCCTATTTAATGAATTGACATTTTATTTGCTATCTCTATGGAAGAGGGTGGTTCCAACAGGAGGAGCCTTGAAGTATGAAATTTTGCTTTTTTCTAGATAGAAAGCAGTATTGGGGTTCAAGAGAATGCGTTGCAAACAAGGACATAAATTTATATAACACAAACACCCAATCCTTTTCTGGTGATGACAGGACAGACAAGGGGATGTATTGAGTTGGATTTGGACTTACAGATCCTTGGGTTTCTTTTCTGCTGCACTGTACCTTATGTAAATATTTGTACTTTTGAAGAAAGGGTATAAAATATTACCATTGAAAAAGGCACGGATAATTCACAGAGGAAGAGTATACCTCACATTATCATGAAAAAGTATCCAGTATAACAGTTCTGGAGGACCGTGTCTGTCTGCACTGGCTATGGAAGGAAGTTAAATGACTCACGTAGACTAGGCTGCAGCTTTCAGATGGCTAACTTAGTTAAGGAGATTACCAACCCTAAAGTCTACCTAGAATGAGATTTCAGTCAAAGTTAGGTGAAGCAAATCCACCCTTAGGCCTTTAAGTCCCTTAGTTGCTTTTGAAAATCTTAGAACTAATCAGATTCTTTTCAAAAAGTTAAAAGGGACTCAACTTTTGGCAGAACTCAGCATCTTTTATCTATAACCCCAAAGTTTATGATGTGCCTGCAAAGCATAAAATGTGATACCTTTCCAGCATTTCATATCACATTCCTAATTTTCATCTCAGGTAGGTGGATGTTTAAATATCTTTTTAAATTTATTTCATCATATGGGTTTTTCTGCTTTGTGGCTCATCCTATGCCTTGATCACGAGTTTGTTTGCTAGCCTCTATTCACTTGCAATTTTGTATTTGCCTGCCTCCATTATCTCTTTGCTTGTGTAAAGCTTTTTGAACTTTCAGTCACTCTTCCCATTAATAACTGTGATATGACACATTCCCTAAAATGAAACTTTGTATATAAACATTTCAAAATCTTGAAAAATTACTCAGGGTTTGAGTAACTGAATATACTGTATAATACCGCTAATCTGTCTCTCCCCTTAATGCTAGCCGCAGCTCTACAGGACAACTTCTTCAGCCTGGAAAATTATGTTCTGAAGGAACCAGACATTTCAGTGAGTCTAAATTTAAAGTTAGAAGATTATCACTAAAGCTGATCTATTGGAATTACTTATCTGAGCCAAAGTAATTCAGGTGCAGTGAAACACTTCTAATTTTAAATTTAGGAGCACTGAACAGTGAGTGGGATTCTTTGGCATAGCACTTAGTTACTACCACTCTCTCCCTCTCATTCTTTCTGCTTTCAGACTTCATCCTTTTAAAGCCCATGTTTCCAAAACGCAAGTTCTGTTAGTGTTAGATGAAAATATGTATCACTATATGATAATGAAAACAGAGATATTTACCATTAAATATTAGACAGCTATTAAAAATGGATAAAGTGTATATTATTTCTAAAATGCTGTAATGAGTTACACCATGGAACACTGTATGTGATGTAAAGGTTACTCTTGGGAAAACAGTATAGGAGGGTGATAAACCCATCAAACGGTTGGTAAAGTGAGACTTGTAGGGGTTTTCATTAAAGGTGAATTTGAAAAGATTGAAGTAAATAGACTCTGTTGGACTATTCAGACACAACAGGGGCAGGAGAAATGTAGACAGACTGTTTTAATATGGGCAGACTGAGGGGTCATGCTTTTGTTTGTTTCTCAGTTACGTTGGAAGAAGATAGGAGCCATTAACGGTGCTTTAATGGTGTTTGATCATTAAATTATTCACAAGCTCACAAAGACCAATACTCCCAGTAAAATGCACATGAAAATGTTCCTTATGAGTTCCCTCACCATTGTCAGCAAGGTGCACAATACATTTATCACCATACATTTCAGAGTTATTAGTAATTTTGTAGTTAAAACCATGTAGATCCTTCATTAATATATTATTTAAAATTCTAAGATTAAGGTAAGACAAGGTAAGGTATAAGCAATTTTTCAGAGTCACAGTTCTGTATTCCTGATGAAACACTACAGAATGGAGCTATACCATATTTTTATTGTGCTACATCTTCTCCAGCAATGGAGTTCCTAAAGGACAGAAGTTGAATGCTGAAAGATGTTTTCTTTCATTTAAAAAAAAATCAGAGAAACACAATTTTACTGCCACAGCCTGGAAATTTTGATTTTCAGCTATTTATTTTCAGCTATTGTAATAACTGAAGATAGCCAAAGTTAAGGGCGTGATCATTAGCATCAGCCAGTGTGTTCTTGCAACATGTGACATGATGTATGGTTGCACCCCATGGAACCCCAGTTCAGACTGGAACTGCATCCTCTCCTAGAGATTATTGCATACAGTCAAGTAGTCTCAGCAACATAAATGACAGTTTGATTAGGAAAAAAAAAAAAAAGATTTGATAGTGCAAGTAAGTTACTAAAATGGTTGCAGAGCCACAGTGTGCACAGATCAGACATGGTGATTCTTTAAACAAATGTATAATTTTTGTACTTTGAGAGGGCTGTACACTGTCATACTGGGCAGACAGGAAAAGAGAATTTCAGGATCCTTCTTACTTTTGGAAATTGAATATCGATCAGTAGAAATCTTGACTCTTTGTATAGAAGTCGATCCAAGGCTAATAAATACATACATGCATGTGTTAAAAAACCCAACCCAACCCAAACCAAAAAACCCAAAACAAAACAAAAAACATTCTGAGATGTCTTAAATGAATTAATCTTATCAAGCTTCAGGTAGTTAACTGAAATGCTTGGCTATGGAGCAGGCTTGCCTTAAGGACACTCTACAGTCAGTGGATTCAAATAGCCACCTCTAAAGAGATTCCTTCAGATGCAAATTCCTTGTAGAGATTCTTGCTGTCCTTTGAGGACATTACCCAATTAGGTAATCTTAAACAACACCTCTTCTAGTGCAGGGATTACAATTCAGTTACAAAACTAGGCAGGGTGCATTTGTGTCTTTCTATTTTTCTGAAAAGAAAAACTTCATTCCCCATTTCCACATATAAATGTGTTCCAGTCTTAACCTCAGTGCTGGACTTACTGGTTAACACAGTTTCAGGCAGCAGGAAACTACATTTTTAAAGGTACATTAATAATATTGATAAATTTACTACAGCTTTACTGAAGGGACAGAATGTTATAAAGGGTAATCTATGTACTGGCTGGTATTTTATGCTAGCATTCTTGTTGTAGAGGGCATGGCTAACCTCTCTCAACATCCAGTCTTTCAGACTTTGTTTCATAATTAATAAATAAAATTAGTAAGCACCTCTCAAGCTGCTTTTTAAAATGAAATATGACACAGCTTTGTAATGAGGCTTGACATTCCATGATTCATTTTAATCCTTTCTAAAATGGGCACAGGACCACATGACATATAGGTAAATATGTTTGAAGATGCCTTGAATTGCAAAAATAGTCAAGGCCATCAAGGTATTCAACAATTAATGTAGTATCTACCCATTTTTTCATGAATAAAAAAGTGAATAGCTACATTAAGTACATGTAACCTGTCACAAAATGACTTATGCCTTCCCCCGGGTAACTTCTGCTTATGTGCTCTGCTCATTCAATTCTATAATACATTTTTAATAATAAATAACAAATTCAATAATAAATTTGGATGTCAGGTGCTGAACTTAAGAACTTGTCTTTTTCATTTCTCAGTGTTAATATCTTTTCTATCTAGCAGGTAAAATCAGAGAGGAAACAGACATAGGATAAGAAATATAAAGACTATAATGGATAGAAAGAAATAAAAAGAAATTTAAAACACAGAATCAAACTAGGAGAAAAACTGAGATAGAAATGTTTGAATCCTGTAAACTTTCCAAGACTATTTAATAAAGTAAGCAAATTAACAAAAAAACAAACGAAAAAAGAAAGAAAGAAAATGTGGCCTGTTAGACAGAATCTTCATTTAAAAGCACTTTGGCACCTGAAATAAAGACCTAGCAACTAATAGGCAAACTCACCAAAGACAGTAATGAGGTTTTAAAAATTATCAAATGGATTGTGGTATATATTCTCCTTTAAAACAAATGAAAATTAGCAGCCCAGGTCTTTTCAATGATTTTGAAAATATAAGCTGGCAAATTTTGTAAAACTTCCTTTTCACATACAAATGATCAAAGAGCACAGAAATGAGTGGTAGAGCTGCTGTGGAACAAGAATGTGATCATGATTAAAGTTAGTGACTCAAAACCTCAATAAATGCTTCATCTTGGTTTTCAGTAAAGCTGATTAAGTTGAGAATGGGGCAAAGACAGCCTGTCTAACGTGTTGGAGGATATGGAAAAGAGAATAGTAACACCCAAGGTGGAAGCCAAACTTGAAGACCTTTATGTTCAAACTGGACGTATGTTCAACATCCTGATGGAATACATGGAATTGTAAATTTAGTAATAAACATCTCATCATAGAGGGGGACACTGTGTGACAGGAAAATAAAAATGCACTATGTCTGTTTTAAAATGCTATCTGTAAAAAATTATCTGGACAGCTAATGACTGTTAGACTGACATTGGTTTGGACAGAATTTTGAGGAAAAGTATAAATAAACATGCAGAAGTACACAGAAATTAGGATAAAACATGACGTATTTATCTATTACAGATTACAGAGGACTAATCTGATTTTTTTTTTTTTTTTTAAAGATAAATTATTTCCTGGACCAGCAGCTCCTTTAAATTAGTAAAACATTTGATATGGCAATGTCACAGTTTAACCCCAGCCAGCAACTAAACACCACACAGCCGCTCGCCCACTCCCCCTCTGTAGGATGGGGGAGAGAATCAGAAGAGTAGAAATGAGAAAACTCCTGGGTTGAGATAAAGACAGGTTAATAGGTAAAGCAAAAGCCACACGCAAGCAAAGCAAAATGAGGAATTCATTCACTACTTCCCATCGGCAGGCAGGTGTTCGGCCATCTCCAGGAAAGCAGGGCTTCATCATGTGGAATGGTTACTTGGGAAGACAAATGCCATCACTCCCAACGTCCCCCCCTTCCTTCTTCTTCCCCCAGCTTTATATGCTGAGCATGACATCATATGGTGTGGAATATCCCTTTGGTCAGTTGGGGTCAACTGTCCCAGCTGTGTCCCCTCCCAACTTCTTGTGCACCCCCAGTCTACTCTCTGGTGGGGTGGGGTGAGAAGCAGAAAAGGCCTTGACTCTGTGTAAGCACTGCTCAGCAGTAACTAAAACATCCCTGTGTTATCAACACTGTTTTCAGCACAAATCCAAACCATAGCCCCATACTAGCTCCTATGAAGAAAATTAACTCTATCTCAGCCAAAACCGGCACAGGTAACATCGGAAAAACCTACTTAACCTGGAGTTTCTAGGGGTCAGGAGAAGAACTGTAAGGTGGGTTGGTAACTTTAAATGGAGATGGCAAGGACTTATGGTGAAAAATGAACTACTAAGATGGAGGGAGTGTGTTAGTTGGTTCCTTATGATCTGTCTCATAACCAATATTAACTTTTTGAATAACCTTGGTTCTAACTATAGTATTGATATGGGTTAAAAACACACAGTTGGAAGGTAGTGTCAGTGCAGATATGTTATAGGGAGAATTAGGCAACACTGAGACCTCAGCAGCAATAATAGGCTGACATGCAATAGTACAAAGTTTAAAGTCATGAGCTTCTAAAGACTACCATGATAACTATGGAAAAGGAAAGCTTGTCATGTTGTTAGAAAAGAACTGGAAAAGCCATCTAGCAAAATGGAAATGTTCGTAAACACATCTATAAAAGGGGTAAACATAGAGGAGGAAGAAGAACTACTGAAGCTCAGGTACTACACTGGCACAGTGGCCAACAGACATATCCAGGTCTTAATTGCATTTAACCTAGAATTTATCATTCCTGTCTTTCCAGTAGATATTGCACAGGAAGAAATTCTAGCTATTTCAAGATAGACCGTGGACCACTAATGCATTAATGATGTGATTTGGTAGTTTACAGTGACAGAAGTCTTCAGCCAGTGACTTGAACAGCCCCTTCTAGTCTCTGTCTGACAGAATCACACTTAAAGTTTGTCCTTGGGTCTTCTTTTGCAAAACCAATCTCCTCTCTCTTTCTAGCTTTGAAAGAATTGCCCAGGGCCGGTGTACTGAAACACTGAGAATTTTAAAGAAAGTGAATTCCTCTCATCTTTTCTTGTTTCACCTTATTCTTGAATAATTTACATCTGTGAGACTTGAAACTCTCTTACATCCTACTTCTTCTTTCAGGTGGTGTCATTACGATACTGTCATCTATCCATGCATTGGGCATTCTATGGCTCTCTTCAAAAGGAATATGAAAACTGAACTGTAATGAGTCAAAAGGTATGAGGTGGAGCCTTGGTTGGAGGTTTATTTTTCAAAGTATGTTCTATGAGCTTCCTTAATTGTGAATGGTCCAAAAATTGAGGGACATTAATAGCTAAAGATGATGCCAGGACAGTTCATTTTTTTCCTAGGGGGAAAAAAAAAAATAAAGGGCGGGTGGGGGATCCATCTTTGTTTAGGCAATCAAGTCATAATGTGAATTGGTGTTTGACATCCACTGACCTAAATAGGCACAGAGTCAACCTAAATAATCATAATGACCTCTTGTGGCAAAAAAACCCAACCCCATAAATATATGGAAAAAAATACCAACCCTAAATGGGATTTTCTGTTGATTTCCCTTCTTGGAATTCCAGTGTTTCTGTTAAGGATTTATTAACGCTTTCACTTTCATATAAAAACAGAATGCTAACAATGAAAGTGGGCATAATATAGAAAACAAAAGAAGTATTTCTTTACTAAGAGGGGAAAAAGAGAAAATGCTAGAATGAAAAAGAGAATAAAAAGTGTTAGCAAATTTCAGTTCCTCAACTGATCAGCAACTGCAATAAGCTGTGTACATTGCCATGTACTTCTATTTACGAAGAGAGAAATAATAAGTCTTCAGTCAAGCAACATGGGATTCACTGGAAGGAAGGGGTCTCAGTTTCAGGCTTCTTTGAGGTGAGTGCTTTACATTAAATTCAGACTGCCAAATTTAATTTCAGCAGACGTTTGGTCTGGCATCAACAAGATTCTCTTTTAAAATATAGCTGACACTCAATACCAAAAAGATTTGCCATCACTGAGCTCAGAGAGTCACATTCATCAGTTCTTATTTTCCTCTGTATCAAAGAATATTTACTGACATGTCTCTTAGATAAAACAGCCTAAAAAAGAGAGTAATATGTAATTTACTTCCCCCTATCCCTGAATACTTCACAGTGAGGGGACTAGGAGAGTTTTCTGGAACAGAAGAGCTGTGTGGTCAAATCCTCTTGGGCAGACATGGGATGGGCAGCTGTTGTTCCAATGCCCAGGATGAGTGGAGTGCTTTAGTTGCTGAGATGTTGCACAGAAGAATGGTGGCAGCACCTCATTCTACTGCCATTTTGAAGGAAAGTTTTGCCCATTCATTTTCTTTCAAAGGAAAGGACTAAGGAGCCAAATCGCAGACGGAGAAAGTACTTGGCAATGTCAATCCCGCAAGAAAAGGGGCATTTTTAAATAGTACCAGACTAAAATATTTATAGAATCGTAGAATAGTTTGGGTTGGAATTTTGAAGGAAAGTTTTGCCCATTCATTTTCTTTCAAAGGAAAGGACTAAGGAGCCAAATCGCAGACGGAGAAAGTACTTGGCAATGTCAATCCCGCAAGAAAAGGGGCATTTTTAAATAGTACCAGACTAAAATATTTATAGAATCGTAGAATAGTTTGGGTTGGAAGGGACTTCTAAAGGTCATCTAGTCCAACCCCCGCTGCAATGAGCAGGGACATCTTCAACTAGATCAGGTTGCTCAGAGCCCTGTCCAACCTGACCTTGAAGGTTTCCAGGGATGGGGCATCCACCACCTCTCTGGG
>NW_008795018.1:2167240-2184527 GCF_000699145.1 Aptenodytes forsteri
CCAGCTGCTGTGTTATGTGCATGCTGAGTCCCCCACTCAGCCCGTGGAATGCCTCTCATTCAAAGAGGCGCCCTCCCTGCGGGCCCTTCTGCACAAACTGCCATGCAAAGTGCCACGCCACGCCCTAGCTGACGTGCTACACCTTGTTTGTCCGTCCTGTTGGCAGCACTTCTGGTGTCTAGAGCTCCCTGGGGCTGCCTTTAGTGGGAATAGGGGGGGGCAGCAGGTCCACGCCTCGTCAGCCGCCCTGGTGAGAGCTGCCGGCTCCCGGCGGGTCTCTGTGCTCCCCTGTGGGTTCCCCGGCTCAGGAAACCCCTGTGTATGCCACGATCCGCCGCTCCGCAGCGGAACGCGCCTGCACCAGAGCTGATTGCCTCTGGGAGTATAATCTGGAGGAGGTTGGAATCATATATATGTTTTTGTCCTCAGTGTTTTTATTAATTAACTTAGGTTTCCCTGTCAGTATGTTAGCTGTTGTGAATCACATTCTTAGGTCTTACTTCTCTCTGTCCATTGCATTTGTTGGCATCCTGCCAGGCCATTATGAATCCCATTGGGTAGGTACTTCTCTAAAATGCACACAGATATTGCAGCAGTCAGTGCTACGAGGCCAAAGTCTTTTCTGTACATTTATTCTTACACATCTTTGTTCAATTATTCCAGCCAAGTGCTCATGTCAGTAGATGGATCTTGGAGACATTTGTGTTCTCCTATTTGTTGAACAGTCACCACGACTGCTTAGTCCTTTCTATTTTGTGATGAACCTGGACTGTGATTTATATTAAGAAATATTAAGAAAATTGTTATAAAATTATCTCTTCTGTTATCGGAAGACCTACATAGGAAATGATAAGGGTAAAGTCATTATAGAATTCTAAATGGATTTGAGAGGTCTTGGTAGAAATGACTTATAAAGAACTATCAAATTGAATCGATAATGACATATTTTCTTAGGTTATTAGAGCCTTCCTGTAGTATTCTACAGAGAGAATATTCTGTGCTGAATTCTATAAAGTTCTGCAGATGTTTCATTTGAGAGATAATATGATATTGTAAGTGGAACAGAAGGGGAAAGAAAAACTCTGACTAAGTTTTACTGTATATCACAACAGTGATTTTTTACTATAGCTAATGAAAATATGGAATAAAAGAAAAATAATTGTTTTTTTTTTCTCTTTAAGGGCTTTTTTTTTAGCTTTAGAGAAATGTTTTTAACTTTGTGATCTAGAAGTGACCTCTCACCCACAAATTTCACATATTTTCACTGCAGACATGGCATACTGATATGTATAATAGACAACAACTTAATTTGTTTCAAAAATTATTTCCTGACTATCTGAAATAAATGTGTATGTCTATCAAGTGTGCTTCTATACTTATATGATGTGTACTATCATGTCCTGAGTAATTTCCTATTGAGATTTGGTGAGTTTCATATGCTTGTGAAGATGCCAAAGTTGAAGCATTATGGGAAGCTTTAGACAGCATGCACAATTTGTCAGATCATCATGATAGGAAGGTATCAACATTTAGTTACATTGGTTCAGACTCTCTGGAATAAAAAAAAAACTTGTTATGCTTATGATCACTATACAGTGGGAAGAAAATATATACAAATATTTTATAAATTAGGAAGGTTTTCATCACAGCTGCTAGGCTATTAGAAACATACAAAGGAATTATCTGAGGCACTCTGCATTTGAAATTCACATTTAACTTATTCAACCATTAGATTACTGAGATATCTGACTAAGAAATCACAAGAAAAGATGCAGAAACAATTTCATTTTTAATTGAGAGAAAATCAGAGCTCAAAACTGATTGAAACTAACCGTATGAGCAATTTCCATTTAGCAAATGGAAATGAAAAAACAAACAAACAAAAATGTAAATCATATTCTATCTTCTGTAGGAAATTTACCTGTATCTGTCTTATGTTTGAACTTGGTAACTGTCAAAGTGCATTACCTTTGTTTGAGATGCATGATCTGCAATGGACAAAATAATAGAAATAAAAAATTAGTCTTAACTTTAGCAGATATAGACAGCTCTGTGGAATATAAACATTTCATAATGACTTAGAATGAGGTGATTTTATGTGAAAGGAATTATACTATTCAAACTCCAATTAATAAAACAGACATCTCCATGGTCTTCCCAGCAACCTTGTGCATTGATCCTCTCAAGTGAGAATACAGCTAGCCCCATGCTGAGGGACTCTGGTTTAAAATTCTGATGAAAAATGTTCAGGTGGTGAAGAACAGTTAATCTCTTGTGTTATGATTGCCACATGCTGGTTTCCTATAAATAAAGATGATGCCAGGTATTAGAAGATTTTTCTTCCTTTTCTCCTGTTTGAGAAACAAATAATGTGCATGTACCTGGAATAATTTGTGTGCTGCTTATGGCAATGATGAAATTGTGAGGCCCAGATTCATTCTGTGATTTGTTAAATTGGGAACATTAGTTTAAAATACACGCTTCAGAAACTGGGTGAAAGCACTCTTACTGAGCAATGGGTATGATAAATATCTGAATATATGACAATTCACCTTAATGTATGATTTATTGCATTATCAAAGAACATTTGAAATAATTACTTCTGTAAAAGAAGATGTTGAAAAACATGTAATACTATTTCAAAATTCTTAAATTCATTGGACATTAGAAGAAGAAAATAACCTACCAAAAGACAGACATTTTAAGACATGGAGTACAGTAACTACAGGCCTACGTCTAAACAATTTTGTCCTGATGAAATCTTAGCAATCATCTACTGCAATCCTGAATTAAGTCTACTGCTAACTATAAAGCTGTGCAGTGAAGATGATAATGGGGCATGACATAATGGCCAAAAGCATGGAGAATGAGATCTTTGCCAATGAAGCTTTTGCATCCTCAGAAACTTGATCATGTTTGAATTTACTGCCCATAAAGAGAGATTTATTAGGATAGTTCATTCTTTCCATAGCAACCCAAACATGTAGAATCATAAAGCGATATACAAGGTAATGCTGCTTGAAGACTGATGTCGAAACAATTCAAATGTTTCAGTGTGGCAGGACATGCTTTCCTATCTGCTAAATAAGAATGTAGCAGAAGCAATGCATGTTGGCGATTTGGAAGGCAGCTGGGGACCACAGGCAAATCTGTTACCACAGGCAAATTGTTAGTGGCAAAGCTGGGGAGACACTGTGCTGTTTTGATTTCATTCTCTATGTGACAATAATGCCTTGATACTCAAATCCTATAAAAATCACTTTTATTATTTTATAGTTATTGCCATTTCATGAGAAATTTGAAGCTTTTCTTGCAAAAATAGCATGAACGCCCCCCAAAAAAAAAACAAAGAGGGAAAGAAAGGAAAAAAGAAAGAAAATTTCCAGATGTGTTGAAAAATCCCTGTGTAATTCAGATAATGGGAATACTCTTGATCTTTTCTTTAGACTCTGAGAATAAACTTCACCAATCATACTCAGAAAATAACTACTGGGAATACAATTATGCTTCCCTGTTGGGACTTGCCTGAAGACATGAACAGTTGGAAGGGCTCTCTCTAGGAGACATAAACAGTTGGTGCGTGGTTTGTTTAAAATTATCTTCATAAAGGTGGTGTCATGAAAGAGCTGGTATCTTGGCTCATAAGAGGAAAAATTAAGATAACAGTGATAAAATCTCCTATCACTATCAGAAGTCAGTAACAATATCTTAATGAAGCAAGCAAGTTGTCCAAACAGACAATACTTTTTCTTTTTGTTAAACATGCTTTATGACAGATTTAGATACTGATGAGATCTCAGAGGCGCAGCATAGCCTAAAGACAATCAGATTTTCTATCAGTCTTAATCTATCTAATGAAGGCTTATAGCCCTTTAATACCTGTACAAAAGTAAGTGGTTCTTAACATCTCTTCTTGTATCAAGTCTGTCTAAATGAATAAAGTTGTGACAAGGATTGCTGAAAGCATAAATGTCTGATATTTTGTATGACTGTCATTATCAAAGTAGATGAACCTTCAACTTTTCTTTAGGGCAGCAGCTGGCTTTCTGCTTTCCTTGACTTTCTCTCATGTGAGATGAGCAGGATTTATTCACATCTGTGGAAATCCAGCATACGAATGAGAGATATTTCTTGCTGATGGTTAAATCTGCTGAGGAAAACAGAAAAATCAATGGGAAATGCACATCAGGTTTGCTTGGGGAAGGCTGCTGTTATTGCACCCATGGCATAGAAAATAAATAGCTCTTTAGCCTGGAGATGTTGATCTTGAAATTTTTGAGCAATTTCTCCCTCAGCATTCATTCCCAGTCCCACTCAAGGGCTGGCACCTGGAGCTGTTGCTAAGTGGTGTATCTGCCACATGGTGGAAACATAATATTGATTTTTAGGAAAATCAATTCCCAGTTTTACAAGATCAAAACCAGAAGATAGCAAAAGAGAGACTGGACTTCATTTTATAATGATAATCATTATACTATACAGATTCTTGAAAGAGATGCATGGCTAAGAGACATCATATTGATTTACTAGTAATAAACTCTGCCTGTTATGGTTCTAACTGAGCTGCTTGAATCTCTAGATGTAACGCTATTGATCACAACCAGTGAGTATCTTCTTATCTGTAAATAAAGAATTCCATTCTATTTTTCAGGCCTTTCAAATTGGTGAAAATGTGGAAAAGCACAAAAGGATGGCAGATGTCACTGCAACAGTTTATTTTTAGGAGAAAAATAAAAAGACTGAGTTTTCTCAAAACAAAGAGTATCAAACCTGGAAATGGATCCTTTGGGCAACATTATTAAAAAAGCTAGCCTGACCATTGCTGGTGAATCCCAATCTTTAATCAGAAAATACATGATTAATTTGTTATCTTTCTTTAACTGGTGAATGCAGTTCATCCCACTTACTTAATAATGACTTAAGAGTGGGTGAAGTAAGAAAGGCTCTTACATTGGAAAGAACATACTGTCAGTAAAAACAACTTAAATGGGAAATAATAACAATGCATATATCAATCCAACATTATTATATGTACTGGAATACACTTGTGATATTAGCAAAGTATTTATTATGCCATTGGAAATACTCTTTGCCATGTGATTAGTGCATACAAGAAAAGTTGCAACCAGAGTAGCAATACAATCTTAAAAACAATTTAGTTAAGCCAGGCAGACCTCCTCTGCAAATTCATTTAAACAAGTTTACATAGTAGTCTAACATTTTATTACCATAGTTTAACATAATTTTCTCACTTATAGAAACATGCCAGACTATTTAGGCAAGCAATAGACATGCTTATGTACACCTATCTAAGTGCACTAAACCAAAAGAATTTGTTTTAAAATTGTTTTGACTCTGAAATGAACTATCCTAATTCAGATTTCTCTATTAAAGTCCTGACTCAAAGCTCACTGAATTATTTGAACTATTCTTATAGACTTTAATAGGTTATGCATCAGTTCCAGATCAGTGAATGTTTGTAGTGTATTTTGAGCTTCCTGGATGAAAGGAGCCATCTAATCACAACCTACAATCATTTTATTATAATACAGAATTATTCTTGCTTTTTTCCCCCCACCTTACTGTGAAAGTATTATGCTGTGCAAACATCATTGCTATCTTCTTTTTCAGATATGAATCAACAAAAATAACTAAAAGGGAAAAGGAAGTATACAAAGTAATTCACCTTGTCAGCGTTTGTGCCTTTGGTACAATATGGAGATTGACAGCAGCAATATTTTTAAAATGCTATTTTTTTCTTCTTGAATCTCAGTAATATGGTACCTGACACTAATTTAGAAGCAGAGAATTCTAAATAGCAGTTTAAAACATAATGAGAGTGATTAAAAGTTCCTATCTTTACTCAAATACTGGAGAGTAAATAATGCCAAGATTACCAGTATATTTTACTTTTGCTACTTGATTCCAATATGTCTATCCCCAAGTTGATTTAATTTTCCTTTGAGGAACTTGTAGCTATCCCTGGGATAATGATGATACGGATCAGAGGATTTGGTATGTTCTGTGAAAAATTTCCCTGGTCTTGTGTCAGATCCATCATGTATCGCTAAATAACTTTTAGCCATATCCAGTCTTACATTCTATTACTCACAAGTTTGACAACCATTTTGTGAAGGCACAGATAAAATTCACAAAGGCAGATCAGCTAACACATTTCAAATTGGTTTACTAGTTTAGCTTATGGTAACTAGGCATCACTACAAGGCATAGTGAAACTGTTGTCACCCAAACTGAATTATCTTGTCATGGTTAGTCTTGAAGTGTTCAAAAATTTAGAATTTTTTTTCCCCTCTCTGGTTGATATATAGGGAGTGAAGAGACATATACCATTCTGTGCCAGAAACATCTGAATAATATGCAATGACCAGAGCAGGTGGTTATGACTGGCTGGCTGCATTAAGGCTGGGCATATCTTTTTTTGGTTTTTTGTTTTTTGTTTTTTTTTGTTTCAGCTAGAAAGAGGTCTCAAAGTGCTTATGAAGTACTCAAATACATTTCAACCCTGTTAATAGCAATAGGCTCTATAGAATAAATAACTTAATGAGACCATGGGTCCTGATTTTCTCCCAAATTCTGCTTGATAACTTAAAAATAATAATAATGTATCACACAAAGGTATGGAAGACATTTGACTGATGTTAGCAACTTCTGTCCTTACCAATAACTTTTATCTTAAATAACTTCAGAAACATTATTTTTCTACTGTATCTTTGCTGGCCATTGCAGAGAGTTTCTGTTTTCTGTCATCAGTGTTCAGAATAAATTAACTAGCTTATCTGAGACAGGTTCTTTAATATGGGGCATTTCATAACTTTTTTTTTTTTAAATAGGGAAGAGCAGAGTCTAAATTTTGTAGGGGTACAAAGAATGATGTGGGAATGTCCTGGTTTCAGCTGGGATAGAGTTAATTTTCTTCCTAGTAGCTGGTACAGTGCTGTGTTTTGGATTTAGGATGAGAACAATGTTGATAACACACTGATGTTTTAGGTGTTGCTAAGTAGTGCTTACACTAGTCAAGGACTTTTCAGCTTCCCGTGCTCTACCGACCATGTGATGTCATGCTCAGTATATAAACTGGGGGGAGTTGGCTGGGGGAGGGGTGACCGCTGCTTGGGAACTGGCTGGGCATCGGTCAGCGGGTGGTGAGCAATTGCATTGTGCATCACTTATTTTGTATATTCTTTTATCATTATTATTTTTTTTCCTCTTCCTTTTCTGTCCTATTAAAACTACCTTTCTCAACCCATGAATTTTACTTTTTTTTTTCTGATTCTCTCCCCCATCCCACTGGTGGTGGGGGGAGTGAGCAAACGGCTGTGGGGGGTTCAGCTGCCTGCTGGGTTAAACCACAACAGGAGGTATGTAACAAACACAGCAACAGCCATTCTTAGGCCCATATCCCAAAGGGTATTTAGATCAGCTGCATGGTGAGGTAGAAAAAATTGGGCATGTCCCCATTTACTTTGGGATGAGAATGACAAAAATCTGATCTAACAGAAAATCAGTTTTACATCAAATAATGTAAAATACATTGAGTTATGTGTTGGCCTTTGATCTAACCGGGCATATTATTGTTCCACCAAGCCTTTCTTTCTGGCCAATGCAGTACTGTAAAAGCAGGAGCTATTTGGCCAAGTGTCTATGACTTCCCTGTGATTGCATTTAAGCATGCTGAAGTGCTCCCATCTATACCAGTGAGTGGCAAATGCAAAACCAGGGCTCCCACAGGGGCTGCAAACTAAGGTCGTTTTATTAAAGAAATCATGGAGTGGGAAGAGAAGCTGTTGTATTTTTGAATCTTACTTCCCATGTATGATTTTTGGGGAGTGGCTACAGATTATGCTCAGGTTCAGAAGCCACAAAGCAGTTCCAAATTTCACAGTATGGATACTGCTTCTATGAGAATCTGCCTGAAAAGGCAAGAAACAAGTGGAAGGAAACAGCCTGACACTGAAGGTGAATTGACAGCGGCTACAGTTGATGCTCCATGCAGAAGTACAGGAGTTCACTATGTAGCTGTCAGTGGGAAACTGCATAGATCTTACTGCAGTGGGCTTCACCTGAAGCAGAGAAAAGAAAGTACATTTCAAAAGTCTTTAGTGCTGATTCATTTTCCACAGTTTTAGATTGCCCAGCACAGATGGGACTGCGACATCCACCTGCACCATTAGAATACAAACATATATTAATGTTGTTGTGTATGTGTGCCTTTGAAACAGTCCATGACAAACTATTGAGCAACTGAGCAAACATGTAAATGCTGCAGAAAGCTTTCAATGTCTTTGATACTCCATGAGGCAGATCTTCAGACAAATCACCATTGTCCTATGACATCAGCAGAAATACAACAATTCATTTCATTTCCATTCATATCTTGCAGAGGGCTCTGTGACAGATTCCTGCCATAAGTCTTGTGAAAATGGTTCCTGTAGTCATTCTTTCCAAGTCACAGAGTTAATTGGCTTTCAGCCTCAAACTGATCTTAGCTGCTTAGTTCTACCTGTACAGGAAGAAAAACTAAGTGACGGCACAGACTTCATGTTTTGGGCTCTCACAGTAAAAAATTTTCTTGTGCATTTACAAGTGCCTCTCTAGAGCACCGTTCCTGGAGGTAAGCAATTAATGATTCCCAGACAAGAAGGGCTTAGCACAGCTCCTGGTGCACCTGAAAGATGCTTTCCTTTGGCTCAGAGGACAGTTTTTCTTCACAGACTATTAACTTTTAAAACTACTAAAATCCATTCTTGGCATAGGGAGATGCAATTCCATCAAGTGGTACTCAATTTAGCTGGCAGCAAAGATGTTTTTCTTTAAGATACCCTATTAGAATTATATCTGCAGGATCAGGCCCTTCCTTCATAAAGGAGTATGTAAATAGCTTATATATTAGGTTATTAATTAAGAATGGTTTGACTGCCCCAAATTAAATGCAGCAGTATCATATTTTTAACTGACATGTGAAGAATAAGGAACATTTGGTAATTACAGCAACTTGAGGGCTTGATCCAATCACAGATGTAAGTACTTAAAGGTAAGGGACTTGAAAGCTGTGATTTAGGTGCCTGATCCTTACAGACTGCGTATGTAGTGGTGAAGTAAACACTGCCTAGGAATTTTCCTGAGTGTTGGAAGCTCAGCATCTATATTGCTAAATCATTACAACTGTCCCTGACACAGTCATTGTCTGTGCCAAGTATCATCGTCCCAAAACATTTCTAGGAATAGTTGATGACTTAACGTGGAGGTGGGACCATTCCCTATTCACAGCATAGTCACTATGATCTGGAGAAAATACTATGGTTGCAGGCTTTCCCTTGCCAGCTGGCCTCAGGGTCAGAGAGGGTCTCTCAGGCATATTTAATGCTGGAGTATGGATATAGCTGCAGTGGACTCCAGAAACCTGGATGCGATGCCCAGGTACTGGGAAAGAACAGGATCCAAGCCAGCCATGCAGAGCTAGCCGAAGTGGAAAGCTGAGAGGGCAGAGGTCCAAAATCCCTCCCTCTGTAGTTTTGATGCTGTATGACTCTTAAGTGTCAGTATCTGTTTTGGTGCCAGAGCCCCAAACCACTGACTGAATATCTGAACATACTGAACCAAAGTTTCTGCTTGAACATTTCCATTTTTAATTTCAAGGAACTGAGAAAGGTATACAGTTTTCTTTTAAACAACCACCATAGGAGAAATAACGAGAATATGCTGGAAGGAAATCTATTTTCTACATACTCAACAAAAACCTGCCCTTCCCCATGTCTCTCTCAGCACAGGGTCTATGCTGGGTTGTGGTAGAAGGAGGCACTGCTGCACAGGGCTGTGGGAGAGCTGAGAATGCAGAACTAAAAAGAAAGATTACAAAAGGGTGTGTGACTAAATGATAAATGTAAAACTGATCCTGGCAATATGGATTAGAGCTTCAGCTACCTTTTTTTTTCCAGTTATTACCAGACAATAAGGTTAGTGATCTTACTTGCTTAATAAGCCTTAAAATAAAATAAAAAAATAAAAGCAAATATATTGGTTAAGTTGTGTTGGGCTGACACAAATGTCTTCCTCACTAATCCATAATGTCTCAATGTACTCTTAAATTCTTCTAATTCATGTCCTGTTGCTTGCTTATACCTTGCTTATATACTCCTTGGGTTTGTACAGTTCCTAGCACAAAGCTATCCTGAAACATAAAATAGGACTATTAAATGCTGGATGATGATGTTAATGCTAATAATAAAAGTATAATTTGATTAATTATATGATTCTTTGTTTGCATGAAACAGGCTTACATTTCCTTCTGCATTTTAATAATACAGTAATGGTTATTGTAATGAACTCATTAAATCTGAGAGTCAATATTAATGGACTATGAGAAGGATCTTTATGAACTTCATTGGCAGGCTACAAATAGTGGATTAATATAAACTACAGAATGAGTCAATTGGTTGTATAGTTATGAGTAATCAATTTATATTACTAAAAGTGCCTTAAGTTAGAAGCAAACATTTTAAAATACTGGGCTGGATCCTTGTTAGGTGTAAATCAATAAAGGGAGGTCAATCTAAACCAGCTGCAGTTTTGGAACAGCATTTTAGCAAAGGAAAAGTTGTTTGTATTGATAAAAATATTGTCAATACCAAATCATCAGGCAGCCCCCAGAATATAATGATACTGTGTTGATATAATGTGATTTTAATGCATATCTATATTTTAATTGGTATAATTTTGTATCTATATAATAATTTCATGCAATTTTAATTATTCTAGTTTCTGTCTGTGTATCTGCATATACTTTAAAAAAATTTTCAATTCAAGTACCACTTTCGAACTTTTCTCCAGGCTGCAGGAGTTAAACACTTTCTTTATTATTTTAAATTACAACTGAGTTAATTTTGTTGTGCAATTGCTTGTGTTTAATAGCTGTTGCAACAAAAATTATAAGAGCTGTATTAAAATTGGAACAGCTGACAATGTGGCAGTAATTCAATTATGAAAATCCAAACAAAAAAGAACTGCTAATGCCCATGGAAATGTTATCCTTCAAAAAAAAGGTTTTATTAAATGCAGGAGTGTCATAAGTTGCCATAAAGTGGATTTAACCCCTTGTTATGCCCTTAGCTGGGATGTGCAGGTATTGCACAGTGAGACTCCCTCTATAGCAGAGATGGCTAACAGGGTACTGAATTTGAACTTTCTTAGTGCTGCCAAAGGTTTCTATTTCTTGGTTTATGCCTTTGTTAGCACTGAGATTTCTGCAATACTGCTGTGCTCAGAGACATGGCAAGGCACCCAGGAGGCTGACATGATGACCAGATCGTAGTACATCAGCCTGTGAGCCATATAAGTAGGGGACCAGTTTCTCTGTTTCTCCTGGGTTTGCGGGCACCTGCTAACATGTGGTCTCCACCTGAAGCTTTACCAACAGCTGGGGCCTTGTCGGTGACTTTCTCCTATTTGAAGTCTTTCACATCTGGTAAGTACTGCACTTATCTCAGGACCTTTGCCTTAGACTCCTCTTTCCGGCTGCCTATTTTCATATAAACTATAGGAACTTAACAACCACCCCTGAGGCTTAAATCCCTCTGTTGAATTTGGCTGAATGTTAGCTGGTAAGTTAAAAGGTGGAGAGACAGACACAAACCCCCCACGCTCAAATAAGAGAAAATAAATCTTGTTTCTTTATTAAGTGAGGAAAAAAGACAAAAGTAAATAATATGCAAAAGGAATTTTAGCGAGCTAATCCTTTCTCTCTTTTTCAGTTTTCATTATTGTGTGCTGTTATGCAATATATTTTCTTAAAAAGCTCTGAAAAACAGTTCTTTGTTTTACTTTTCTCGATCCGATTTGAACTAGAGTAACTTTCCTCCCCTCTCCTTGACCCTAAAGTCAGTAAGGACTACATGTAAGAGTTTCTGATCATCAGTCTGAGTCAGAGGTTCAAAGTGTTTGAATACAGAATTTTGATGTGAGCAAGAAAAAAAATACTGAAATGATCTTGGGATGTGCCATAATGAGTGAATCACTTCAGATTTCATGATTGTCTCTGTCTGTATCCCTGTCTTACTCAGCAGGTTTCACCTTGTTGGATGTGTTTTTTACAGGCAAGTACTGGTTCAAAATGCACACGCACACATCGTAGCAACCACAGCAAGTCCCTGCTCAGAGGCAAGAAACAAGCAAACAAACAAAAAGAATGGATAGCTCAACCCACTCACACAGATCTGTCTCTGGAGCATTGCATGTTTTTGTAATGTAGCTCAAATAGAGAAAGAGAGAGAAGGAAAAAAAAACCCAAACCAACCCCAACCCACAGTATTTTCTGACCTCAGGTATAGTCTTTTATCTTGGTAGTGTTCTGTCCTTTCACTTGTCTCCTGGACATTTGACCAAATGACCAAGCCTATGAATCTCATTATTAAGACCCATTTTTGTTTCACGGGCAGAAGAAACTTTGTTAGCTGATCTTTCATGTGTTTTTTCACAGTCATTCCAATATCTATAAAAATCTATAAAACTTCTATAAAACATCTATAAAAATAAAATTAATAACTTATTTCCTTTTCCAAATATTTTTTGTTTTGGTTTTGGGTTGGTTTTTTGTTGGTTTTTTTTTACTTGTTAATATTTGACAATAGGACAAACAATGACTGAAGCTGAGGATGGGAGTGATTTCTTCCGGAGTCAGGACACAACTCTGGGGTGATTTGTGTATGTCCTAGCTCAAGCTGGAAAGCTGGATTCCCAGGGCTCACATATTAGGGTATGTTGTAACGTGCCCATGTAGGAGGGTTCATGTTTAGTATGAAACACAGCCCTGTGAGGGGGCTGGTGCATGCCTAGATCTTAACATGATATGCCATTGAAATTTTGCTGGATTGGGCACCCAGACTAGATGACCATGTGTGATAGACCTATCCTCCACAGATGTAAAATTTAACATCTAGGACTGCTGATTTCCACTTGCAAATAAACTTCTATCTAGCGCAGCTTAATGTGGCCACACCCTGTGGCCATGGGGTAGCTCTGATTTCTCCACTGTAATATCAGCTTTGTTTCTAGTTATTCTGTCTTCCCTCAGAGCTGATTTGTGGACTGGTGTGGGCAGGGTAGGATACACAAACCCCATGGCACTGACAACTGTGATTCAGAACCTCTGTGAAAGGATAAAGAAATTTCCTAAAAGACTGCACGGCTTAGCCGTGGGTGCTCATGAGCACTGCCTTATGGGCTTTGTCAGGGCCTGAAGTGCATCTCCCTTCTAGGACATTAGTTGGCTGAGTCAAGGAGTTTAGCTGGTCGAGTCCAAGGTTAGCTTCATTGCCGGTAAGAGCTGTTGCGAAGGAGCTAAAAGCGAGGTTCTGCATCACCTTTCCCATGGGAGCTACTTTTAAGCTGTAGCCATACCACCAGCCCCCACCTGGGCTACATTGCAGCTGTGTTGCAGCTACATCTGCACTTGGGCTTGTGCATCCTCAATCTGGACCTGGTGCTGGATGATCACCGGGCTGTTTCTGACCCTGGCCACTGTCTCAGGCCCTGATGCTGACCTGGACTTGCCACTTCTTATGGTCAGGTCACTGTTCCTGCCTGCTTTGTTATCCCCCCTGATCCCAGCTCCCTTTCCTGGAGGATCAGGTGGCCCTTGCTGCTCTCTGAAAGCTAAGGTCTGAAGCCAATTGGAGAGAGAAGGCCAAGCATTTTGATTAACTGTACCAGAACATTGCATTTAGCCTGGCTGCAAAGGTCCACGGAAGCCTCCAGCTCCACTTGATCATGCTCCACCCCAAATTGGGTGTTCAGTTCTCAACAGCCAACGTGACAGCTCTGTACAGGACACATCATTATGATTTAAATATTTAATGGACAGCTTTCATCTGGTTAATCATGTTGGATACTTCACCGTAGGATGTGTTTTCCTTTTAAACACATAAAGTGCCAACTATTTTAATGTTATATTCTTCTATTATTCTCTAACAGTGTGGGGCTACATTATTCCCTGCTGTAGAAAAAGCTATTAAAAATCAAGAAACAACATGAATTTGTCTTACCCTAGATTTCTGGCCTTTCCCCCAAATGAATCTTCCTTTTCTGATTTTGTTTTTCTTTTTATCCTATCTTTCAAGCTATCGTGGTACTACAGCTAATCCTTCATTCATATTTACAATTCCTCCTCTCAATGGGTATGGGGCAGCAGACAATGGAGTTTTGCTATCTTAAATGAGCTGAGGAGCTAGTCACAGTTGCTGTGGTTTGTCCTTAGAATGTTTTATTTTCTCATCCCAGTCCTTGGAACATGGGTAAAAATATGTGAAAGTTCATTACTGTATTTTACTGAAAAATGATCAAACCTTTCCAGACGTAATTATAGATGGTTATGTGACATAGTCTTTTCTAGTCTAAACTAAGGCTGCTTGCTTTACTTAGGGTGCACTGAAAAAGGAACCTTATATGTGATAACCAAAGAAATTAAACAATCTTTCCCCTCCTTCACAACTCTCTCTTTGTCTACTGTCTTCATGTTTCTGTTTTCTTTGTTGTGTATCTTCCCAGAGCGCTGGTGGTGAATGTTAATGATGAAATGTTTGGTTCTACTCTATCCAGTCATTGTCAGAAAATTAAGCCCCACACAGTGTATACTTTAAGCATGATGATATATTCCCACAAATGAATAATGATGATATACAAAGGAGCTCAAATTCTGATTAGCAAACATTTCACCAATTGGTCAGGAAGAATAGCAATTAATAGAAAAAGGATTTTGGAAGGGACAATGTTTCCTTTTTTTTAAAGGTCATTTATTGTTGCTAAGAAAAACAGGTTAGAAAAATCCGAGCAGGGTATATGCCAGAAAAAAATAAATTAACAGCTGCATGACTCTGCCATTTTAAAATTATGTTTTCCTAAGCAGTTCAGCATGAGGAAATTATAGTAGGTGATATTCCTGTTTAGTCAGAAGTGACAGAGCCATTTGATTTCACGAGCAGTAAACAGGACATATGACCTCAGTAAAAATAACAGCAACCAACTAGCAGATTCAGCAATAAAACTAGATTAACATAATGGGAAAAGAACATTGGAACATTGTGTGGAGATTTTGACTTCAGTTACTCTGATGTGTATCAGAGAGTCAGCTGATATAAATAAAAAAATACACATACTTCGATGTATATGAGATGAAAATTTGGGGTCAAAGTTTTAATTACTGTGATCAAAAGAGTAGAGATGATTTAGAGATTATGTCTCAGCTTACAGTGATAAAAAAAATATTTTCCTGCCCAGAATTTTGCACATCTGTTCTCTGGTAAAGATTCTGTGTTGTTTTCTACACTGATAAGTCTTTATTCATTCCAAACCCTTTTGCCTTGCAGAGTGTTTCTCTTTAAGAACTTCCTAATTTTTGATGCTGTTGGTTAATTATACTTTACATGTAAATTTTAGAAATTATTTGCTGCCCCAGATAGGTGGGACGTACCATCAGCTCCTATACTGTTGCTATTACCAGACTGTAAATTTTGCTAGCTTTATCACCTAGTCCCTTTTCCTGGATTCGACTGGGATAAAGTTAATTTTCTTCCTAGTAGCTGGCATAGTGCTGTGTTTTGGATTTAGCATGAGAATAATGTGATAACACACTGATGTTTTAGTTATTGCTAAGCAATGTTTATACTAAGTCAAGGACTTTTCAGCTTACCATACTCTGCCAATGAGGAGGTGCACAAGAAGCTGGGAGGGAGCAGAGCCAGGACAGCTGACCCAAACTGGCCAAAGGGATATTCCACACCATGTGATGTCATGCTTAGTATATAAGCTTGGAGGAGTTGGTCGGGGGGCAACAATCGCTGCTCGGGGACTGGCTGGGTGTTGGTCAGAGGGTGGTGAGTGGTTGCATCACTTGTTTTTGCCGGGTTTTGTTCCTTTCTCTCTTTCGTTGTTTTCCTTTTCATTATTATTATTATTATTATTATTATTATTATTATTATTATTATTTTATTTCATTTTATTTTATTTCAATTATTAAACAGTTCTTATCTCAACCCACGAGTTTTTTACTTTTGCTGTTCCGATTCTCTCCCCCATCCCATGCAGCAGGGGCGGGTGAGCGAGCAGCTGTGTGGTACTTGGTTGCCGACTGGGGTTAAACCACGACATCCCTCTAGGATCACAGAGGCTGCTCGTGTCCACTGTTGACACAGCTACCCAGGGGGCATAAACATAATGCAGTGTATTAAGTATATGACATTACTAAGAGATGAAATCAGTGAGGAAAAAAACATTTCTGAACTTCCTTACTCTGTCACCTCAGTAAAAAGAAAGGACCATCAAGGCCTATATATTGCATTATTAAGTCAACCTAAAATTCAGGATACAAATAATTATGGGAGTTCTTTCTAAGAGCTTCTATAGCTCCATTCTGGGTCAGACACGTTGACACCAAAGGACAAAAGAAGCACAGCAAACTGCAGAAGGAATGCAAGAAAGGGGTGGAACAGATGGAGCAAGATGATGTTGTGGTGCATAATAGAGTTGTCACAGATATTTAAAGAGAGATCAGAATCTAATTCTGATTTTACCCAGGTTTTTTGATAGATAATGTAAGAACTGGGACAGTAACAGAGGGCTGCTTCTTACACTCATCCTTCCTACCCCACACTAAGACAATAAGAGAATTTGATCCATTATTCTTGAAAATTTGTCATCTTTAATGGGAAACAATTACTATCAATTGTGAATTTTTCTGATGACCTAAGATTTCAATGGATGGTATCAGTATACACTGGAAAATTTAAAATGTAAACAAACTTGAATCTGGTAACTTTAAAGTCCCATTTTTGCTGTTTATTGCAGAAACCAAAATCCAAAATTAAACCCAAATTGGGGAGGGGGAGGGGTGGAGAAAAAAAGGGGAAGGGGATTAGAGATCCTTGTGGCTCACTATATGATAGCCAGTATACATGGAAATCTCTTGCCTTGGGGTACATCACTGTCTCCTTTAAAATGAAAGTGTCTCCCATTGAACATGAGGAACAAAAGACAAATACTAAGTTCCTCTCCCCAGTTTCTTTCAATTCAAGCCCTAAACAAAAAGAAGTATACGATCATAGAAACATAGAATAGTTTGGGTTGGAAGGGACCTCTAAAGGTCATCTAGTCCAACCCCCCTGCCATGGGCAGGGACATCTTCAACTAGATCAGGTTGCTCAGAGCCCTGTCCAACCTGACCTGGAAGGTTTCCAGGGATGGGGCATCCACCACCTCTCTGGACAACCTGTGCCAGTGT
>NW_008795018.1:2185296-2192216 GCF_000699145.1 Aptenodytes forsteri
CCACTTGTCACTGATCTCCATCTGGACATTGAGCCATTGACCACTACCCTCTGGATGTGACTGTCTAACCAATTCCTCATCCACCAGACAGTCCACCCATCAAATCCATACCTCTCCAGTTTAGAGAGAAGGATGTTGTGGGGGACTGTGTCAAAGACCTTACAGAGGTCCAGTAGACGATATCTGTAGCCCTTCAGTATCTTTGAATCACTTTAGACAAGATTACATAGAAGTCTCCTGCACACTTGTGAAATGAGGGATTGTTCCCCTGTGTGGAGAAAGAACAATCCTTCATTGCATGAGATGAACTGCCTTTTCATCCTGGAGGTTTATGATTCTATCATATGATTTTCTAAGTGCACACTGTATTCTTGGGAACAAAAACAAGACTGCTGACCAACAGAAATCAGTGCATGAAAAGCTGTGTTGGTGATGAAAAAGTTCAGTACTGAGAGGTAGCCAGCAATTCCACTTTCCTCTGCTCATCTGTATACCAGTGGGTGAATATCCAGACAAGGTCTAATGAACAGATGAACAGTTTAGAGGGAAAGTTAGGATTCTAAAAGCCTTTATAATTTCCTTTGAAACTAAATTTTTCACATAGTTTTGGCTATGCTTTCACAGTGCAGTATCTTTGCTATTCTATTTCACTATTCTTTAAGAAATTAACCCTCATTTTCCTGAGAATTTGTAGGTTGCATGGTGCAGCCCCACTTCCTTGGCTTAATGTTTACATAAGACGCCTGGACTGAAAGGCAATGACAGAATATTTTATTGTTGTTAACAGAGCATGCAAGCAGAAAGCAGTCTTGAGGAAATAGCAATGGGTAGAAAGTAGGTCGTACTGGGCAAGGAGGAGAAGACAGGAAGAGTAGAGATGAGATGGTGATTTAAATTTAAGCCTTGGTAATTTTGAAAAAGAGCTCTTTCTCTGAGGAATAAGTGATATTAACAACTGCCATGGGAGGCCCCAACTCACAGTATGTCCTGGAATCTCTTATCATGAACTGTCAGAATGATTAAAAAAAAAAAATAATGCTTTTGCTGATGTGCTCTGAGACCATGATAACACTTCACTAAGGCCACTATACAGTCAAAACACCAGTTGGTCACTGATAGCCTGAAAGGGACCTGAACCAGTGAACTAAGTTAAAATTTTCAGAAGCATGCAAATGACCTGGCTTCATAGCAAGGTTTTCAAATGTGTCTGAGAAAGGTGAGGTGCTTAAATATGAAGATATCTGGCTATATTTTTCCCCCCTCAGAACTATCAGTGAACTTAACTTTTATTGATTTCATTGACATTAATTTCAATGAAAGTTTATTAGCAAGACACTTTCAGAAAATCCTACCAAGCACCTACAAGAAACTTAAAGCCCCTAAATATGTTTGTAAATCTGACCCTTTTGTACTTAGAAATACTTAGAATCACAGTGAAGGGCAGTGGGATTTGGACTCTGAATTACCTGTGACTTAGACGAGTAGGTGCTTTTGGAAATCCTCAAACATGGGAATGAATTTGTTGCTTCATACTCTCCTGTGATATTTTCTTTCTTCAGTCCATTGAAATGAACAAATAAAATATGCAGGCATGTGGTTTACAGTAGGATAGCAGTGAAATAGGACATACACACTGCGGTAAAATAGTAAGAAACAAATGAAGGTTGTGATTGATATTCATCCCGGCTAAATCTGAATAGAGAACAGGACAAGAGAGGCGAATGTACTTGAGAAGAGATACAACAACTGAAATAGGAACAAAGACTAAACTTTTTTTTTTTAACCAAATACATTTTTCTGAGAGCCTTATACAATATGAAATCCCCAGTAATGCTGAGAAATGGCTGTCTGTTATTCCTGTTGGGTACTGAGGAACTAACACCATGAGATCCTTAAAAGAAAAAGGGAAAAACATGCTTTTCCAACTGCCGCAATTCATTGAAATGACTAAGGGCTGATTTCATGAGTCCCAAACATCCTAATATGCAGAAGACCCTTAGGAGGTGCAGGAACTCCACCCATTCAACACCATCTCAACAAAGCAACAAGAGATCACAGTCTTTAAGGTCCACAAAGGTCCAAGAAAACAAAGTCTCTGCTGCCATTCATCTAAGTGCTTTTCCAACTGCCGCAATTCATTGAAATGACTAAGGGCTGATTTCATGAGTCCCAAACATCCTAATATGCAGAAGACCCTTAGGAGGTGCAGGAACTCCACCCATTCAACACCATCTCAACAAAGCAACAAGAGATCACAGTCTTTAAGGTCCACAAAGGTCCAAGAAAACAAAGTCTCTGCTGCCATTCATCTATGTATGTATGAGCTTATTTTTATAGTTTCCAAGTAGTAGATGAAATAATTTTGTTCCTTCTCCTGACCAGTTCTGATTCATGACTATAGAGATTGAGAATTTCCTGACATGAAGTCCAATGCAAAGAAACATTTCTCTTATACAGAAAATATTATTATTGTTTCAGTGCTTCTCACAGAGACTGTTTTCTCATAGCCATTTCTTATTGTTTTGCCACTTGAATGGCAAATTAATTTTTTTGCCAACATAAGACTGAAATGGAGATGGCATGTATAAACCTCTTACTGTTAGTTTTACTGAGATTGCCAAGGACATTTTCTCTTTGTCATATTGAGAATAACTTTCACATTCAAATGAAAATTTCTGCAAAAGGTAATTTTTTTTTTAAATTATACCTAAACCCCCAAAATACATTTCGGCAATTCAAAACTGTTGTTGCAAATATATCGTTACTAGCTTTATTTGTCTCTCAACAATCAATCCATCCCCCACAAAATCAAAGAAAATCTCAGTAAATATGTAAACATTTCATGTTCATCTGAAAATATTTCCTGTATGTAAACTTAGATTTACTGTGGAGTGATCACAATCTATTTGTATCTTTGGGATACAGCTACTTTGGCATCTATACTGTCAGCTGTAGATCATCATGTCTTCATCTGCCACTTTCAGAATACTATAAATGTCTATAAATCCCACATTCTCTGGTTGCATCAATGTCTTTCCAAGAAGGACACCATGGATGTTCAACAAAATTTCCAGGGTGGATGGGATGGACTGTGGCAGCGGGGCTATTAACAGTCAATTAATACAGTTGACCTTGTAGTGTAGCTAGGTCTGTGCCTGAGTCCAGACTGTGGCTGTGTCATCTCAGGTACCCTCCATCCATATATAAATGTCCTAAAATTTTCCTAAAATTTCCTTCACCATGAGTTGGCCTGCACCTAGTGCAGATAGGCAGTACATTTGGATATCATCCAAACATGATCTGATCTAACTGGCCTGAATTTACATTTGATAAATATAATAAATGCACCCCTGCAAGACCAGAATTTCCTTGTTTGCATTGGGTGCAGCTTATTCAGCAAGCAATCTACAGGACTTCATGGGGCAACTCTTACGGCATGGATGCTAAACTTGCCCTCTTTTCTGCTACTAATAGCCAGACTGGTCAGTATTTCTGATGTGTAGGACATACTCCTAGGAATTATCAGTAGAAACACTCATGAAAGGAAATGATGGCATGGATGAGTGACAACTGCACAAATCTGCCTCTGAACCAGCAGTGAACTCCATCTCCAGTTCTTTAACATCTTCTTTTTCCAGTGTCTCAGAGGAGATGATTTACTACACAGCAAAACTCCACAAGGTAGATTTGACACATTTGTGTCTAAATTAAACTATTCAAGCTAGATTTGACACACCTGAGTTTAAATTAAACTCTGTTTCAAATAAAATTATAAGTTTGGAACAATGTACAGGGGGTATAGAACAAAAAGTCAATGGCATGATGATAAGATCAAGGGGTTTATTTCAGTTCAGAATAATAGCCTGAAAACTTAAACTTAGGCATTTATCAAAAAAAAGTACAAGTTGGTTGTAAATCACAATGTATGGAAACTTTTGTTAAACCTACATATATTTAGCTTTGGAATTTTAATAGCTCTGTTGCTGGAAAGTACGTAGCTTTACTTTAGCTTTGTTGTTTACTGTTTACCCTACCCGAGACTTTGCATCAGATCCAATTTCTCTACTGTTTCCTTAGGTTTTGTTTCAGTAAATATGATTGATAATATTTTCAAATGTATCTGAAAAGAATTTAGAAATTTAAGAATGTAGGGTGGGAATCAGCTTATTTGATACACACACCCACACCCTGGGGGGGGGGGCGCAGGAATATAAAAAAATATTTGCTTTAGAAATCCTTATAGGTAATACAGAGAAAGATCACATCTGCTTCCTTGTAGCCCTGCACATCTCTGTAGGTTTTTGTAATGATACAACTCTTTACAGGGCTGGTATCTCCTTTTGTGCTTAACTAACTGTAGCAGTCAATACACCTACAGTCCTTTGACATCCATATTTGGATGGAGAATCACCTACACTTTCCCAAGTCCACCACAGGATCTAGAAAATTTACATTTGATTAGGACTACAAATCCTTTCAGCTTCAGTGATGCATTACAGGTAGTATGTGTTTCTTGCCTAATGGTGTGATGGCTATGATACAGCATCGTGCCCACAGAATATTCATATACTTTATTTTAGAGAAAATGTAAAATGTTCCCTGGAAAGAGGGATTTGAACCAGTTAAGTCTGCTTTCTATAGATCTTCCACTGTTATTGAACTACAATGCTGAATGTAAAGCACTACCTGGGGTGAGTCCTAAGTGGACTAATTCTAATTACATCCTACCAGTTCCTTATGTTTTCAATGGAGAGGCAAACAGATAATTTATGTAAGCAGAATTTCCCTTCTTCAGGCCCTTAGGAGCACTTACAGCTCTCCACAGACTGTACACAAAATTTGTGGGTTTACTTGCCTAAATATCAACAGAAATGATGGCACAAGTCTCAGAGCAGGAGGCACAGGCTAGCTCAGACCCCAGGGTATTGGCTTGGGGCAATAGGTAGATTTGTGGGGCCATGAGTACTAGAAATATTCCTATTGCTCATCTCATTTAATCTTTATGGTACCAGAGCTGTTATGCCAAGTAGGTGGAGACAACATTTTGACTGTTACACTAAAGAAAAGATTTTTAATATATTTGATTAAGAAGAAAAATTGCTTAATTTTTATAAGTAAATTCTGGATATGAATGTGGAAAGCAACCTGTGATTTATTTTTTTTCTGCATGAACAATAATGATTTCTTCTAATGTCTTAGACCTTTGCTATTACAGTTTTATACGTTTGGGGTTTTTTAATGCCAAGGATCTCTAAATTACTCTAGTTAAAGAAATACTAGCCAAAATATGTCCATTATTTTTTCTATACTTAACCATCTGCGATGCTTATTTTGGTTATCTAGCAGGATTTAATGCTCTCTTTTTAACAGGCAAAATTCTTCTATATGATTTATTACATGATTATTGGATTTGTCTTTTGAAGTTATAGCAGTAATCGGGTTTGAAACTAAATAAAAATAAAATTGGGGTGAGTAATCCAAGGGCTTACCATATAACGTCAGGGTGCCTTACTCCAGAGAGTAAGAAACTTCCCAAGTGTAAATTGCTACATTTCTCACTCTAGCAAATTGTTTGTTGCAATAACAGTACAAATAATGACATATTCAATCTACTGGATGGCTTTGAGCAAGTACCACTATGACATTTATACTAAGCCTCACCCAACTTTCCCAGCCATCTTACTCTCAAATGTAATTAATGATATGTGGAACCACTGGACTCTGTCATGGTGCATATTGTACCTTCACCATGGCCTGCCTCTGCCTAAAACTTCCCCTGGCAATGTGAGCCGGAGTTTGTCTCATACAGACAACCTATAATGAAGTTACACCACAGCTATACAACTCTGCGGGCAGCTAAAGGAAAGAACTGCGGCTCATTATTTTTGTATGTAGTGACTGGGGAGCAAGGGGATAGTATTTACTGCTGGCAGACATAAACAGCAGCTTTCTGCCACTTACACCTCCTCCCCTGCCACCCAGAGAGCTGGAGCTCCACCCACTAGACAGCACCGGTAAAGAAATAAACAGGCATATAGTAGGTTTTTTTTCCTGTTTACTTGCAAGATACAGAGAAAAATATAGGATACACTTACTCCCTGAAGTCCAAGACGCTTTATGCCTAAAAGCAAGCCATGGCATGTAACAAAATAAGAAATAGATAAGTATGCACTTTTGTTCTTGCTTACAATGGTGCTACTTCATTTGAGCTCTGGTCCCTTATTTTGTAAGTATGGTTCTTCAGCAGAACCAGTAATTGTGACATCCAAAACGATAAAAGGAGGTTAGGACGAAAAAAGTGGAGGACAGCAAACAGATATATAGAACAGAATGTAAAAGCATATTCTATTGACTGCAAAATTTTCCTGCATTTTGTTCATATTTATTGAAATGTCCCCTTTTGTTTCACAGACACAGTAAAGTGAGACTCATTAGTACATGTCTCTATAGTGTTATAAGGAGGCAATAAGAGATGTTATATTGTTACGCAGATGGCCCTTGGTCTAGGAGGCTTGAATAAAGTACCATTGTGCTTCTAATTAACTCTAACATGACTATGCCAATTGCTTTGTTATGTTTGAAACCTTCTGTTCTCATATGTTTTGATGAGTTGTTTATTCACAAAAAATTCTTAGATGTTTTGTTGGCCTCAAAGCAGCACTCAGAAAGGTACTGGAGGTGGCAGAGTTAGCTTACACCCACTTGTCAGGCTAGCAGAATGCATTAGCAAACTTCAGGAAATGTTCCCTTAGACCACGTCCTGGTTTCGGCTGGGATAAAGTTAATTTTCTTTCCAGTGGCTGGTATAGTGCTGTGTTTTGGATTTAGGATGAAAATAATGTTGATAACACATTGATGTTTTAGTTACTGCTGAGCAGCGCTTACACAGAGTCAAGGCCTTTTCTGCTTCTCACCCCACC
>NW_008795018.1:2192521-2196485 GCF_000699145.1 Aptenodytes forsteri
CATCCAACGGGCGGGGGGAGTGAGCAAACGGCTGTGTGGTGTTTAGCTGCCTGCTGGGTTAAACCACAACAGACCATCATTGATTGAAGGGTAAAGTCTATGACTGTAGCCTGTAAATATTTCTTGGCAGTAATTCAATATAGCTGGAGCTCACTGTTCTGTAATGAACTGCAACTCTAACTACCTGTTAAACTAAGCTAGCACCCAAGTTCATTACAGATGTCTTTAAGAAACAAGGCTACCATGATCCTTACTCAACTCTTTAAAAGATTAGTAGTAAATTAAATGTTGTCACACAAAGTGAACTAGAACATCAAATAATACTGGAATAATAAACTTTAAACAGGGTACCGAATTATGTTCAGCTTGCGAAAGGCAAGATATGTAAATTAAGCCCAACGCACCAGGCAACCACTGTGCATATAACTGTGTGAAATGTAATAGGAGGTGCATGTATTTATAGCCGTTTTGAAGTTATTTGTCTGATTCCTGCATAGGTAGCCTCCAGGACTAATGCAAATGCTGACATATGGTTTAGTCCTGCATTTGCAAACATGTACTGCACAACCACATTAAACCAACAACAGCTCACATATGTTTATTTACTGATCAGGTGCTTGGGAGAAAACAGTTTGTATCTTGGATGTTACTTCACCTAGTTTAAAGGATGCTCAGATGTATGCATGGATACCTTTGCTTTCTCTAGGGCTTCCCACAGCTTCTTGTGCTCCTGCACATGGAAAAACTGATTTTTGGAAAGGAAGAGATCTTATGTATAAATTATATGCATGTAGAGAAAGGGGAAGGGAGAGGAATCTTCTCTTATTTGCATGACAAGAAGTATCAAACACCATTCCCTCCCCAGGTAACTGTGCGCTGCAGTGCTAGGAGGTGTATATGAAGTATGTGGTTGAGTTTTAATTTAAATGGACTGTATAGGCATAGTGGGGGTTGAGAGAAGAGTTATATTTTACGGATGGGAAGCAAAGAATCACAGTTCTTCAGAAATATATAAAGCAATATCCAGAACTGTATATTTTGGCAGGCATCTTGGCACAGTGATGCCTAAGAACAGTCATTGGATTGCCAGCAGAGCAGCCCAAGCTGTCGGAGGGCATGTCTGCAAATGAGGTTTGACCTGAGGTCCTCTGTCCAGTCGGATTAGCAAGTGCTGTGTATGAGTCTATCTGCATTGCTCCTTACATGTTCTGGCCTGAACGTCCCACACTTTGTATATCCAAAACAGGATTTATATTAATTTTAAAATGGGCATATTAAAAAAAGCAAGAAAGCACACACAGTTCTCTTCTATCCCATTCCAGGTGAATGATTTCCCCTTTGGGCAGCAGAGCAGTGCTACCTTTTGCATACTTTTTCCTCTGGCCTCATGATGTACCATCCTGCCAAAACAGCATCCTATTTTCAAAAGGAAAAGCTTGCAGTTCAGTGATCTTGATGAGGTGTGGTTCAAACCCTTCGAGGCTAAGGATATTTTAAACCCCACATTTCTTGGCTGAACTCTTTTACTGCTAAGCTAACACAAGCAGTACTATTCTTTTCTCTGTACGTGTTTTTGAATAAATTCAGTGGTACTGGTATACGTTAGACAAAGCCTTGAGGATGCCTGTATGATTGGCTGCTCACAATTAGGCAGCACCCTCCTAAACCCATTCAAAACTGAAGTGCTACTGGACGTGTTAAAAAGTATCCTTAAGCTCCTAAAGAATATTCAATTGAAAATTGACATGTCCATAGAGAGCTTATGTGCAGAGGTTTAGGATCCCTAAAACCCACCTTATGCACCTACATCCTTGTTCATATCTGATCATACTTATCTCAGTTTATGTTTTAGTTCTGAACACCATGCTGAGTGTAACAGAATTATCAGGAGAGACTCATCAGCTAGGTTTCTTATTTTTTTGTTGGAAAAAAAAAGAAATTGGAAAATGTGTCACACTGAAGAGCAAAAACATACTCTCTATAAAACACTAGAAGGCCATTCTTAGCTTAGAAATGTTCAAGAACAGATACACATTATGAAAACAAACAAAACACGAAGTATGAAATTTAAACCTTCCTACTTGAGAAGGTTTAAAAAGAAAAAAAAAGAAAAAAAAAGAAAAAAAAAGAAAAAAAAAGAAAAAGGGATCAGATATTATTTAATGCTTATGTGCTGCCACTTAAAACAGCATTGCTTGCCTACCTGACTTTTGCCTGTCACCTGTGGAAGTTCTGTCTATAGAAAAACAGACAGGTATGTTGCAACCTGGAAAAAGCAGAGCTGTAATTTCCATTAGTGGGCAAGGAGCCCCACATGAATTCCTAGTCTGTGTTTCTGAAATCCCTTGGTCTTGCTTGAGACTGGAGGGGGAAAAAAAAAAAAAGAAAAAAAAGAAGAAAAAAAGAAAAAAGAAAATCTTAAATCCCTATTTGTTAGCAATGTTTTATTATACTGCATATATTATTAATATAAAGGATTAAAAAACATATTAAAACAGAAATGCCTTCTTAATAGCTCTTGCATTGTGAGCACTGCCCTGCACTAGTACAATCGATTTTCACATCATTTTCATGCTCCTGCAGTATGTCTACCCTATTTTAAATGCACGGATTTGCTGTAAGGATAGGGTATTGTTTCCATCCATAAGAAAGTAGCTAGATTTATGGGATCTCTGAAATCACTTTAAAAACTCCTCAAGTCTCTTCTTAGAGTGATCATTCTCCTCCTGGGTCCAAGATCTCTTTCACTGTTCTAGGGCTCTGTCTTGAGTCTGGAAGAGAAGTTCACCATGGTGTTGCCAAATAGTAACTCATCCATCACTCATGGTATGTTCTATGAGTACTGATTGCACAATATCATTTTCTCCATGTATTGGGGATGCTTCACTTGTCAGAAGCCTTTGAAAGTAGTCAGCTTTCATCGATGGATCTTGACAACATGGAAAGAATGAGTCACCTGAAGGAAGCATAGAGCACAACGTTTCAAAAATGTTATCTGAAGACTGATTATTCTTTGTCCTTGACACCCTGCCAAGGACTAGATACACTGAACATTTGGGAAGTAATGGAGCCTACAAATCACTGGTTGCCTACAATCCCACTCAGGCCACAAGAGGATAGCATGCGTGACTTCAGTTCAGTTTTTATTACATGTTGTAAACTTTTGACTGTTCTGATATGTGTTGTCATTTATGTGTCAAGATTGGGCTCTGACAGGGTGTCTGACCTGATTGAGATCAACAATGTTCTGTTAAAGCTGAAAAAAAAGTAAAATAACAACACTATTGTGGGACTTCCTTTAATCGAACACAGTCAGTAGCTGTGCCATATGGAAACAAAACACGAGGGTGGTGTTAGCATGTAGCAATGCTTCTAGGCAAGATAAGCAGGTGTAGGAACGTACTGCCAAAGCGTCCTGTGATGTATGAACCATACATTGTGACCTTCACTTTCTTGTTAGAGAAGCCTTTGTCGTGATGTACTTCTTGCTTCAACATTTTTGTGGATTTTTTAGACCCAAAGAGAAATCACCAAAAGGCTTGGCTAAATATTGAGGATGTTCCCTTGGTACTGTTTTAAAATCTTTTATAGGGGGATCAGTATGCTATGGTTTAGGACTAATCTCTAACATTATCAATGCTAACGATCATCTTGTCCTGTTAAGTCAGAATCTGGCATCAAGTAACTGTTTTTTTTCCCTTCCTCTTTAAAAAAAGCATTTCATCCTGTAAAAGCTAGAGAAGGTAACAATAACAGTGTTTTCACAGTGATTTATAATTCTAAACAAAGAAGAGGACCAATGGGGCCATATTGCCCCAAAGCATGCTTCAGATTTTAATTACTGATCTTTAGCTACAGGATGCCCACTCATAAATAGAGAGATGAGACTAGTCAGCAAATGACACCATACCCTTTGAACAACATCTGCAAACAATACTGTTCCCTAGTTGTGTGTCAAAGTTCT
>NW_008795018.1:2196546-2206488 GCF_000699145.1 Aptenodytes forsteri
TTGGCAGTGCTAGGTTAATGGTTGGACTTGATCTTAAAGGTCTTTTCCAACCTAAACGATTCTATGATTGAATGATTGTAAAGAATTAGGCAGGCTTCTAGGGATCAGATATTATTTAATGCTTATGTGCTGCCACTTAAAACAGCATTGCTTGCCTACCTGACTTTTGCCTGTCACCTGTGGAAGTTCTGTCTATAGAAAAACAGACAGGTATGTTGCAACCTGGAAAAAGCAGAGCTGTAATTTCCATTAGTGGGCAAGGAGCCCCACATGAATTCCTAGTCTGTGTTTCTGAAATCCCTTGGTCTTGCTTGAGACTGGAGGGGGAAAAAAAAAAAAAGAAAAAAAAGAAGAAAAAAAGAAAAAAGAAAATCTTAAATCCCTATTTGTTAGCAATGTTTTATTATACTGCATATATTATTAATATAAAGGATTAAAAAACATATTAAAACAGAAATGCCTTCTTAATAGCTCTTGCATTGTGAGCACTGCCCTGCACTAGTACAATCGATTTTCACATCATTTTCATGCTCCTGCAGTATGTCTACCCTATTTTAAATGCACGGATTTGCTGTAAGGATAGGGTATTGTTTCCATCCATAAGAAAGTAGCTAGATTTATGGGATCTCTGAAATCACTTTAAAAACTCCTCAAGTCTCTTCTTAGAGTGATCATTCTCCTCCTGGGTCCAAGATCTCTTTCACTGTTCTAGGGCTCTGTCTTGAGTCTGGAAGAGAAGTTCACCATGGTGTTGCCAAATAGTAACTCATCCATCACTCATGGTATGTTCTATGAGTACTGATTGCACAATATCATTTTCTCCATGTATTGGGGATGCTTCACTTGTCAGAAGCCTTTGAAAGTAGTCAGCTTTCATCGATGGATCTTGACAACATGGAAAGAATGAGTCACCTGAAGGAAGCATAGAGCACAACGTTTCAAAAATGTTATCTGAAGACTGATTATTCTTTGTCCTTGACACCCTGCCAAGGACTAGATACACTGAACATTTGGGAAGTAATGGAGCCTACAAATCACTGGTTGCCTACAATCCCACTCAGGCCACAAGAGGATAGCATGCGTGACTTCAGTTCAGTTTTTATTACATGTTGTAAACTTTTGACTGTTCTGATATGTGTTGTCATTTATGTGTCAAGATTGGGCTCTGACAGGGTGTCTGACCTGATTGAGATCAACAATGTTCTGTTAAAGCTGAAAAAAAAGTAAAATAACAACACTATTGTGGGACTTCCTTTAATCGAACACAGTCAGTAGCTGTGCCATATGGAAACAAAACACGAGGGTGGTGTTAGCATGTAGCAATGCTTCTAGGCAAGATAAGCAGGTGTAGGAACGTACTGCCAAAGCGTCCTGTGATGTATGAACCATACATTGTGACCTTCACTTTCTTGTTAGAGAAGCCTTTGTCGTGATGTACTTCTTGCTTCAACATTTTTGTGGATTTTTTAGACCCAAAGAGAAATCACCAAAAGGCTTGGCTAAATATTGAGGATGTTCCCTTGGTACTGTTTTAAAATCTTTTATAGGGGGATCAGTATGCTATGGTTTAGGACTAATCTCTAACATTATCAATGCTAACGATCATCTTGTCCTGTTAAGTCAGAATCTGGCATCAAGTAACTGTTTTTTTTCCCTTCCTCTTTAAAAAAAGCATTTCATCCTGTAAAAGCTAGAGAAGGTAACAATAACAGTGTTTTCACAGTGATTTATAATTCTAAACAAAGAAGAGGACCAATGGGGCCATATTGCCCCAAAGCATGCTTCAGATTTTAATTACTGATCTTTAGCTACAGGATGCCCACTCATAAATAGAGAGATGAGACTAGTCAGCAAATGACACCATACCCTTTGAACAACATCTGCAAACAATACTGTTCCCTAGTTGTGTGTCAAAGTTCTGCCAAGTCAAATGAAACATTACAGTGCAGCTAACATCTGAACCAAATGAGCACATCTAGAAGATGCCTGTGCATGGAGAGTCACAGAGCCATTTTAATGTAGACAGCTGAATCTGCAGGATGTAAACCACCATGAATTTAAGAACTCATTTTCCTCTGAATATTTAAAGTCAATATTTTCTGGAACCACCAAAGTATTCCAAAAGTTACGGTATTTTTTTTCATAAGATAGCACTGACATAAAAAGGTTCTATAATCTCTGCACTATCACTACCATTAACCTGTAGTACCATTTAGAAGAAAACCTTCAGATATTATTTTTCTAACTGGGATCTATAAATCTTTACAACTACTTAACAATTGAACCAGTATTTATAGCGCTCTTGTTGAATACAGACAAATAGCTGATTCTAATACATAGGAAGGAAAGCAATAATTCACAGATTGAATAAAACCCTTTAAAGTTACAGAAACTTTTGATCCTGACATGACATAATGCTCTCTGAAACAACAGAAGTGTTGTGTGAACCAGTTATTTATATTTCTGTAGATGGCAGAAGTTATGAAGAGTTGAGATGGAAATTATTTCCTAACACTGGCTCTATCTTTTGATAAACAAGGTATGATGAACTCAAGTATATTTTAGCACAGTGGCATTATAGGCATAGTTTTTCAATGATGACAAAAATTTCTAGTAGTGGCCATTTTATAGATTGACAAAAATTACCTGACCTACTGTAGACACCTTCCAAAACCTTATTTTTTGATATGGTGCAATACCCAGCATAGTCTGAAACCACCCAAGCGAATGAGCTTTCACTTAATTCTTTGGATCAGCATAATCTAAAAAATCAAACATTTGAGAACTTTTCTGTAATATTTAGCCTGCATTTTCTTTAGTTTAATGTCCCTAGTTCTGCATTTTTGTCCTTTACAATAACTAAACTCCACCTGCTTTGGTAATTACCTCTTCAATACATGTACACAGGCAATGTAACATATCTTTGGCAGATAATTAAGGACAATAGGTCAAGTTAAAATAAAAAATTGTGAAACAAGAAAATATTACATTGATAAGAAAAGGACCGTGCTATAGTTTTGCAATTGATTTGCCATGGCCTCCTAATTTCTTCAAGCCATTAGAAAGTCAAAATGTAAAAAAGTTCCAGGACTAGAACCAAAGTAACAAAATAAATTGGCATGCAAGCTTTCCTCCAAATTAGGTAAAAGCAATAAAATCAAGCAGCTATCTAAATAATACAAAATTAATATTAATAAACAAAAACCGGGCATGTTGATGAGAAGATATAGAATGTTTTACTTCAGAGGAAGTAGAACATTGCATAGTGTGAGGTGAAATGTAACATAACCAATGCAATTTGTACTGCAGCATTTGAATTTGTTCACAGTTGCAGAATCACAGGATGGCTGAGGTTGGCAGGGTGAGCTAGAGCACGTTGCTCAGGGCCATGTCCAGTCATGTTTTTAATATCTTTGAGGATGGAGACTCCACAGCCTCTCTGGGCAACCTGTTCTAGTGCTTGGCCACCCTCACAGTAAAAAAGTGTTTCCTTAAGTCTAAGCTGAATATCCCATACTTTAGTATATTCCTTCTCGCCCTGCCAGTGAGCACCACTGAGAAGTGAGCTAGAGCACGTTGCTCAGGGCCATGTCCAGTCATGTTTTTAATATCTTTGAGGATGGAGACTCCACAGCCTCTCTGGGCAACCTGTTCTAGTGCTTGGCCACCCTCACAGTAAAAAAGTGTTTCCTTAAGTCTAAGCTGAATATCCCATACTTTAGTATATTCCTTCTCGCCCTGCCAGTGAGCACCACTGAGAAGAGTCTGGCTCCAACTTCTTTACTCCCACCAATCAGATATTTATGTACATGGATGAGATCCCACCTGAGCCTTCTTTTCCCCAGGATAAACAATCCCAACTGTCTCAGCCCCTTTTCATATGCCAGATGCTCCAGTCCCTTAATCATCTCTGCTGCTGTTTGCTACACTTGTTCCAATACATTCATGTCTCTCTTTTACTGGGGAGCCCAGAACTGGACCCAGCACTCCAGATGTCTCTCACAAGGTCTGAGTAGAGGGGAGGGAGCACCTCCTTTGACCTGCCAACAATGCACAATTTTAAACTTAATGAGATTCCTTTCTGCCTATTTCTCCAGTTCATCAAGGTTCCTCTGAATGGTGTCACAACTACCTCGTGTATCAACCAATCCTCCCAGCTTTGTATCTTCTGCAAATTTTCTGGGGGTGCACTTGGTCCTGTCATCCATTTCATTAAGGAAGAGGTGTTGACCTCTTCTCAAACAGTATTGACCCCTGGGCTATAACACTATTGACTGAATTGGATTTTGTGCTGCTGATCAAGCCTGGAAGTTCGGCCTGTTTTCAGTCCACCTCATTGTCCAGTTGTCTAGTCCATTCATCAGTGTGACAGTAAGAGCTATTTGGAAGACAGTGTCAAAAGCTTTACTAAAGTCAAGATAAACAATACCAGTTGTTCTCACTTTATCCATTGAGCTAGTCGTTTTTTCATAGAAGGCTGTCAGGTTGACCAGACATGATTTCCCCTTCATAAATCCATGATGACTACACCTGAGTGCCTTCTTGTCCTGCATATGTTTTGAAATGCTTTCCAGGAGGATTTACTTCATCACCTTCCCAGGCATTAAGGTGAGGCTGACCAGCCGGTAGTTTCCCAGGTCCTCCTTCTTGTCCTTCTTGAAGATTGGAGTAATTTTTTTTTTCCTCTAGCCCTCAAGGAACCTTCCCCAATCACCATGGCCTTTCAAAGATTATTGAGAATGGTCCTGCAATGATAGCAGCAGCTCCCTCAGCACTTGTGGGTACATTCCATTGGGACCTAATGAATTGTGTATGTCCAATTTGCTTAAACATTCCCTAATAGAATCAATCAAGTCATTGATTAAATATTTGAGTGGAACTGGGCACAAGATGAAATATCAACCTCCTTCCATTTTGACAGGGAACCACTGATAACTAAAAGAGGACTGTGGTTTTCAATAGTTTTACATATCTTAGGGGAATTTGTTTGCAAAAATGTATTAATGTGGAACAGCGTAAAAACTAAGCCAAAGCCTCACATTTAAATGTAAATATCTAGTAGCAACAAAGGGAGGAATTTCTTTGAAAACAATAGATTTACTGAGTAGTGACTTTTGTATTTATTAATAGTATTCCAATTATGATTTAAAATGTCTTATACTATCTATCATATTGTATGTGTATTTGATGTATTAGATTTTAAAGAAATTATAGAACTGGGTTTTATTAACAACATTGCAATCTTCTAGTAAAAGTAAACAGTATCTGCAGTTACAAAATCCTAATGTCTAAATCTGTACAATGTTTTGTAAAAGTCTGGAAAAGAGAATTCTGTTTTGGTTTTTGTAACGGTCTTAAGGTGAAATGCCACAGAAAGAGAAATGTAATAAAGTTTCAGGTAAGGTTGTCTCTGTATCCTTCTCCTCATTATACAAAGAACATAATGACATAGCAAAATTTAACGGAAAATGAGAGTTTTCCTCTGCGAGGATATGGCTGAAAAATTAATTTGTACATTGTGATGTAATGGTAGCTTTTCTTTTTAAAGATTATTCTAATCCAGTTTATTCCTTAGCTTGTAACTTGGTAAGAGATTAAGTTGAAACAACAGACACAGGAGGTTTGAAGTTAGGATTCATCTCATCTAACTTTAGCCATCTAGAAGTCAGTTGTCTAATAGAAGTGAATTTTTAGGTGCTCTCTGTTGTTAATGGAAAGAGAGGGGCATCTTTACTCCTTCCTAAAATAAGTAGGATTAACCTAAATTTATTAGAGTGAGTTCTTTATCTCTCTCAATTGACTAGTGAGAGAATCTCTATACTCTATTTGAGTAAGTAAAGTGGACTAAATCTTAGCTTATGCAAAGGGAGGGTATATTTTAAGAATTAGAATGAGCCATTCTCCCTTTCCAAAACAAGAATCCACCATGAGTAATACAAAAAAAGTCAAAGTTTGAATATGAATTTCCAGAGAAGTCTATGAATTTTATACACTTACCAATGTGAAAATAATAGGCTTTTCTTTTAACAGCTCTTGTCTTTTTTTCCCTTTTATTAATGAAATGAAACTTCAAGATGTGTAGTCAGCACTGTACTTTTCACTGAGATACAACAAAGGCCATATTTATCCATAAAGATGTTACCATCTCACCTATAATGAAACAATAAAATATTCCTGCCCCTACTCCTAAATCAGTAACATATAGCTAAAATCCTAGAGAGGTAGAGGACTATGTAACCTTGATGCATGCACATTCCATTACAGTTACATCGGCTCTTCAGGGCTTTTCTTTCTGCATCAGTTATGTTATGTTGTTTATAAATATAAATAACCATGCCACTTACAAATATAATTGTATTGCAAAACAATCCTTATGTAGACCTGGCTTAAGCTAACAGGAAGGAAAAAAAATGTGAGAAGAAAATGTATAAGAATAGTTATACCTAAATTCATACCTCCTTCTTGATAAATACCAATACCCTTGCAGAACTCAGCCATTATGTAGTATGGCGTATGAAATATAATTAGGTAATAGTCCTTGTAATGTCCTTGAAATCTTCCCTGGTCCTTTCTTGATAGTTGGAAGGCAGCTTGACATTTACTTCAAGTATTTACTTGTGGCACCTTGGAAAGGCTTGAGGAAAAATTACACTTAATAGGTAGCTCATGGTAAAAGTGACTGAATTGCAGTGCATTGCTGTTGATAATATGGATCTATTTACCCAGTACTTGGTTAGAAGGAGAAAGGGGGAGCAGGGAGGTGTCTGGGAGGATTCTTTTCCTAAAATAAAGCTGCTGGGAGGGAGAGAATTCAAAAGGTCAGCAAGACATCAGGAGAAGTATTTGTAAGAGAGAAAAATAAAACAAACAAACAAAAAAATAGCTATTCAAGTGAGCCCAGAACTGCCAGACATTTACTTAAAAATAAGCAAAAGAAAAAAAAATGTCCAAGAGAAATATTTCTAGCTAGGGAAAAGAGAGAAAAATTCTTGGCTGGTTAACGCTAGGACTGCAACACATACTGCACACATCTACTAACATGGGCTGTGGGACTCTTGGCATGTTTCTTTTATTAAACTGAAAGATTATTACGAAAGTTTTGCATATGACTAGTTGTGAACAGTAACTGTGCAAGGTTGTTACATTGCATATGGATCAACCACGAGAATGAATGAGATCTATATTATACCAAAGAATTGAATTATACAGCTATTTCCCAGATAGTACTGTTGAGACCAAAAAATAAAGGATATAATTCCAGACCGAAGTGGGGAATTCATCCTAGTGATTTTAGACTCTCCAGACCTTATTCCCTTAGTCTCCTTTCTAGTCCCTCTCTGCTCAAATTCCTAATTTACACTGCTATAAAACAAAATCTTTCTTCCCCAGCTTTTAATCCAGCTTCAGCCCTTTCTTTTGCCCTTGTCCCTTATTTCTGCCACAGCCTTCCCCCCCCCCAGACACATTCATCTTTTTCTCTCCCTGCTGCTAGACCCTGCAAGCCCTAGTTTGTATCTCCATGTCCCACTCTCTCCTTTCAGTGTGCTCTGTTCCTGAATCCTGCTCCTCTGTTCCTGGATCCTGCTCTGGCCACCTGTCCCTGCCCTCCTCACACCTTCTCCCCTTCCTCTGCCTCCACCTGATTTCTTCTCCCTTGCCACAATGGTTCTTTATTGTTAGACTCCAAAAGAGGGAGCAGTGAGATCACAGACAGTTTCCCTGCTCACAGCTGCTGCGTGGGCTGTGGGGTTGCAGAAGGACACCAACCACATGTGCAGAGGGATCATGCTCTGGTGCTGCTGGGATGCAACATCTGCAGCTGTCGGGTGCAGCAGCTGAAGGAGACCACAGCCCTTGTGGAGCAGGCAGAAAGCTGCCAGTTTGACCTCTGCTGCACACAGCCAAACTACATAAGCATGTAAAGCTTATAGCTTGGCCACATTACAGGAAAATTTCTGTGCCCACAGTTAACAGCGTGTTCAAACCAGCACCGTTGTCTTGCCCATTCTAGATGGCCAAGGCTTCCTCTAAAACATAGAGGTAAATAAAGCTGTAAAGGTATGTGGAGTGAGGGAGCATCTTGTTCACTGAATTATCAGTTTAAGGACTCTTCAGTATAAAAGAAGTAACATATATCTAGGAAAGTGGCAATGAAGACAACAACAAAGACCAGAACCCTTCAGCCACCAGTTCATTAAAGGTACCACTCAGAGATAGCCTTGAAGAGGGTCAACCTGAACTTGTAACTGATAAAAAGGGAAAAACAAGACTAACATCAGTATTATCAAAGTGGGCTTGTGATATTTTATAAAACTTTTTATAGGGTGTTCAGGGGAAAAGCCAACAGGGAGGAAAGGGAAGGATCAGGGTGGATTGGGAAGAAACAAGCACAAGAAAGTGGAGACAAGGAGGATAAAGGGACCAGCTGCCTATCTTTGTATTAAATCCTTTTACCAACCGTTTTTTCTGTGTAAACTCACTCCCTATCCCTTATGTGTGAATGCTGCAAGGTCTACATGCCAGCAGCTGGAAAAGGGCTGAACTGAAAGGACTTATAGGTCTATGTGTCAGGAACTGGAGAAGCAAGGATGCGTGTGTGTGTGAGAGGTCTAAATGCCAGCAACTGGAAAGACCTGGGTATGTTCATTTTTCCCCAATAAATACAATCCTGTATGCATGTGTGTGTATGTGTCATTTGCTAGTAAACTTTAAGCTGGACTAGTTGGCAGGTAGGAGGAAGACCCACATCAGGAAAGGCTCAGGGTCTGAGTCAGTGGCTGGGAAAGGGACCCAAGGTCCAGGCATGGATATTAGGCAGAGTTAGAGGCCATCCTAATAATTGAGGAATCTGTGATTTTGGGTGTACGTGTGAGAATGCAGCTAACAGAGGCAGCCAACAGATGCAGCAGTTGTGCAGCAGTATCTGGGTTCTGCTTTGGGAGCTTCTGGACCTTCTGGAGACAAGCTCCAAGGTCATTGGGAAACACCTGGGAATGCTCTGAGAAACTTGAGGGTGCCTGCTGCTGTCAGGCAAGGATGAGGTAGGGGGAGCTACAAGGGTGTGGGCACAAGGAAGCTCTAGTAACTTCTATCACACATGATCAGGCTGCCCTTGACCCAGGGTGCCCCGAATGTTTGTTGCAGCTCTGATTAGGGAAGGTCAAGCACCCTTCAGCCGGTGCTCAGGAGAGGCCTATAATAAGAGCTGGGCCCAGAACACAGCTCTCAGGGGCATCAGTTTGTGCAGGAGGGCGTGAAGAAGGGGGAGCTCAGTTGAAATTGTGCCACTGTAATAGTCTCAGACACAGTGTTAATGTGCCACAGAGCAGTTTCTCCAGCAGATGTTGGAGCAACTGTCCCGGCTAGGGCAGACACTTCGATGCAGACTGAGCCTCAGGTGGTGGATGCAGTCCTCAAAGTCCCAGGCCGGAGGGAGTGCCTGGGGCCTCTCTCTGAAACCAGGAGAGAAGCACCTCTGTCCTGCAGGAGGTGAGCTGTCTTAGAGGAGCTGTGCTGCCAAGTGGAGGAGTTATGGGAAGAAGTCAGCAGGCTGCTCAGCATTTGCAAAGATGAAAGGGAGATAGACAGGTTCATTTCTGAGACTCAACAGCTTGAGAAGCCTAAGCCTCCACCTGTAATAGAGAAGCAAGCAGTGTCTAACCCCACTATCAAGGTAAGAGAAACCTCTAGAGAAGGGGAAGGATGGACTCTGATGACTCCTGGCACCAAGAGTAAGGCTCCTGCCCCACCTGAGGGCTTACAGCTGTAAAATGCGTTCACCACCCTTGAAGGTGAAGGGGAGCCAGACGTACCTACAAGCAAAGAACCTGGTTCACTTAACCCTAAACCATGCAAGACTACCAGGAAGAAATGACGAGTCATTGTAATGGGTGACTCCCTGCTGCAGTGGACAGAGGCACCCAACTGCCAACCTGACCAGTC
>NW_008795018.1:2206626-2233326 GCF_000699145.1 Aptenodytes forsteri
AATGGGTGACTCCCTGCTGCAGTGGACAGAGGCACCCAACTGCCAACCCGACCAGTCATCTAGAGAGCTTTGCTGCCTGATGGGGGCCAGGATCCGGGATGTTGTAGAGGGATATTTATGAGAGTTTTGGTAGTGTTATATATAGATGTTGCTAAGGGCAGTGCTTGTCTGTGGCAGTCAGTGTACCTGGCCATAGTGCCCTCTGTGCGTGTGGGGGGTGTGCGTGTGTGTGTGTGTGTGTCTCTGGGATACACACTCAGCTTTGGTGCTGGCTGAACCTGCAAACAGGAACAGAAGCAGCCACCTGCATGAGTGGGATGGAGAGACCCCCAGGGTCCCAGAGTGCCAGCTGAGCTTCAGCACCCAGGAAAGAGGAATCCAGAAGTCTGCCTCATCTGTCTAGTCCAGTAACATCCTTAACAGAAGTTTTTCAGAAAAAACCCACCCCATCTGTGTGACTTTTATTTTTTTAGAGATTTTTTTCTTTTCCTACTATAATAATATTTAGTCTTTGGCAAAACAAACCCCCCAAATGACATAACTCAGGTTAAACAGTTAAAATTAAACAGTTATAAGCACTGAAAAGGAGACAGTATGAGACAGCCTTATTTTTCCTGCTTATAATGTCATTCATTGTCTCAGAATGCAAAATGTATTAATTGTCCTTCTGATTCAACAGAGACTATGTACACTCTGTGTTATGGTAACACAGCATTAAGACACAAAGTGAATGATGTGAAGATTTCAGACACTCAGACAGGGTCACAATAAAAACAGACCTCAGATAACTTTGCCTTCAATAAGCAATTCCCAGTACTTGAGAAGCAACTGAACCATCTCATGAAGGTTTTTTTTATGAAGTCTGTAACTGTAGACTTCCAGATCATGAAATTAATGCTTCTGCTAAAGTTTAGGGAGCTCTAATTACTGTTTGTTATGTTGACAAGGCAAATTATTTCTGAGAAAAAAAAAAGCTAGATTATTTCTGGAGGCAATAATGAAGTGATATGTAGTGGCTTCTGTCTGGTGTTCATTGTCTTTTTTTTATCAAGTGGGTGGCAGAAAGATTGATAATTTTGTCCCAGCAAGAAGCAGAAAACAAGCAACATCACCCCATCCAGTAAATGAAACAAGTAGATAGGGAGAAGAGGCAGGTGAGAGAGGAAGCAAGAGCAGGCTTTACAGGATTACAGCTGTAAGAATTTAAAAACATTTTTGTACAAAAAGCCTAAGGCTGACTTTCAGGTTGTGGAGCAGCACCATGTGTACTGTGCTATGAAGCACATCTCTTCCACACAGCTTTTATTACTGGCACTAGTTTTATGTTAAGCAAAGACCTCCCTCTCACCGTAAACTTTTGAGGATGCATTGCACTTATCAGATTTGATTCATTTCTTCCAAACGAGAGGTGTTATCTTCTAATCTTCTCTGCTAACAGAGAAATACCAGGAAATCTGACCCTCTTTTGGATTCCTTGCTTTGCCTGCCTGCTGGGCCCTACTGTTGACAAGCTTGCTTAAATTACATTTTCTTTGGTTGGGAAAGTAACGTGTTGCTTATATCAGGGCTGTGACTGAAGCCCAGCACATCAGAGAAGCACAACAGCACTGTGAAGCAATCGTAGATAAAAACAGGACATATTTGTAAACAGGTTGTGTGAGCCTCTTGGTTTTCATTCACCTGTGGAGAGGCAATGAATGCCTTATAAATAAAGCCAAAGGGGAAGATGCTAAACATCCTGTACTTGCTTCGTAAATATATGCATCCAAAAATGAATATATTTGCATTTTTTGTTGTTTAGCTCTATACTATTACATCAAAATCACTTTCTACTGTAGCCTGCAAGGCAAATGAAGGGATATCACCAAAAATGAGGGCAGCCTCTAAAGCAAAATATATTTTTTCAGCAGTAAGGTCCATGGTGAGTTTTCAGCATATGTATATCTGTGCCAGAGAAATTTTGTTGGTTTGTTTCAAGTGAAATGGAAAGGTATTATGTCTCCCTACCCATATCTCCCATTCTCAGTTTGCACATCTTAGACCCTCAGGAAAACAAGGCTGCCTCAGCTGAGAGAGATCTCCCTAAACTGCTTTCTGCCCCTTAATGCATAGTGTATAAGGACCCTGCTCCAAAATACCTAGCAGGAAACCTGAAACTCAGTCCTGAGTATGTTCCCTGCATGGTTCATGAACTGATGTGATGTGGTAAATACGGACCAGATTGTCTGTCCTGCAGTGCAGCTCCCAACAAGAAGATGTAGGTGAAATATCTGTAAAGTTCCTTCATTTGCCTGGAATTTGTCACATTCAGCTTAGACATACCTTGATCTGAGATTACAGAGATTTCCAGGGCCATTTGTGCCTTTCTCTGCCCCAGTGCCTCACCAATCTCCTCCTTGGCAGTATGGGTGTGATCATTCTCCTCTCTCATTTCCATCTCACAGCCAGGTGTCCTATTTAATCAGTTAAGCTCCCACTAACAGGCATCAGTACAGAATAGTTAATTTGAGTTATTTTAGTCAGTTATGTCAGAAGGAGATTAACTGCCATAAGAGGTATGTCTCAAAGAAGCCTAGGTGACTAACTCAAATGAAGCACTGAGCTTTCAGATGATTGCAGTTAGGGGAAATGACTCCCACTACAGGTGAGGTGATTCTGCAGAGTCCTGCCTTGCCTCAGGAGCCATGTGAGAAAAGGAAGCCTCTGGAGAAGAATAACAAATGAGCAAACAAAAGCATTTTTCAGTAGGCTGATAAAAGCCAAAACTGTAACAAGATGAATGGTTTTTGTCATTACTCTGCTATTGCTGCTTTGTTATGTTCTTCCTCTGTCCTGTTCTCCCCACTTCCCACACACCTGCATCTTTCCTGGGGTACATGGAGGGGAATTCACTGCTGCATAATCCTTCTTGCAGGGCTGTTGTTCCTTCTAGTCAGGAGAGGAAAAGGGGATGATCTCATCAGCTCAGTGTTCATTTGCACTGAATTTTGTATTGGTTTTGTTAGGGGCTAATGACACTGGCTGCAGCAGCCCCATTTTCCATTATCTTCCTCTTGATCGGTTTTGGGAAGGTTTCCGTCTGGTCAGATCAAAAAGTCCCTTATGCACATGCGCCTCACGCTGTTTTCTGATATGTGAAGTTCTTGCTACTGTCATCTAGTGATAAGGAAGGAACACAAAGGTTACCATAAAATAATTTTTAAAGTATCTCTGTAATAAACTTCAGATAATCATTCTGAGTCCTAAAGGAAGATTGTTTTTGGCTGTTCTTTTTAGTGATGTATAAAAAATGTGATTGTAGCAGAGGGTTCATCATCTCTTCACAAAATAAATGATCATAATGGCCTCTTAATAAATGTATATTGCATTGTATTATAGCAGAACCTCTTCTGAGATAACATGTTATGTGGATATGAAAAAACCTATTGTGATTTTAGTTTTAGAGATTTAAATGTCAGCCTTTAGGAAAAATGTTTTTTAAAAGCTGAAAAAAGGCAACAGACCATTAAATGAAGTGACCTCAAATGAAGTTCTTTCTAGAAAGGAAAAAAAATGTTTTAAACGTTAAAATAAAGGAAAAGGAATTGATTGTATTTTAAAAGTTAGGGTTTTTTAAGTTATCAAATAAAGTTATATATTATTTTCTACTGTACAGGCTTATAGCTTGTTTGCAATTTTCAGTTATATCTGCATACTGATGGAGTGGAAAGCAAATATTTCTCTCCTAAAATTATTAGTTTGATACAAGTAGATTTCCAGTACAGTGAAAAAGGTTAGTGAGGATTATAAGACATTGGCTGTACTCAGATATTCCACATTAGACCAAACCTAAACATTTACAGTGCCCTCTGATCCAGAGGTAAAAATTAACTGTATTAAAAATACTGTGCTCCTGGTTAATGTTTATCTCATAGTCCTTGGAGGGTAGTAAATGGGCTTATTTTCAAGCTAAAAAATAGAGCTGGAATTGAGATTGGGTTTGCCTCTTAGGAGGCATGCTTCCTTTCAGCGGTGAATAGACAAGCAACAACCGCTTGGTCACTGGCTATTTAAATCTCTAAGGCCAGCTTTGCCAGGCTTGTCCCTTCCTATTTGTGTGTGACTTAGGAGGAAAGGTATTTTAGTAAATAAATAAGCAAGTCCACCTGCATGCGACACCACACTGCATAGAACTTGGCAGTGTTAAATATCTCTCAGAACTACATGTTTGAAAATGAACAGCAAGTCTGTTACAGCGTATGAGTCATTGAAAGCAGAAAGCTGAGACGGGGGCAACTCAGAAAATGAAAGTGAAAGACATTGGGATGGTTAAGGCACTAACTCACAAAAAGGGAAACAAATGTTCAAGATCCCCGTTTAGAGCAAGTGCTCTGCAGTGGTTGTAGCAATTTGCGGTTTTGCAATTTGCTTTCATAGGACAGCCTCTCTCTCCTTTCTTCAAAATCATGCAGAAATTGTTGAAATCTCGGTAATTTTCAAAGCAGAACAGTTCCTAGTCTAGTTCTGTGTAGGGTGTTGTGTCATAAAATGCAACATGCACATTTATTTGTATATTTTGGAGTTATTGTCTCTTCATTGCAGATCTTAAGACCGCCTGTTGGTTCCCAATGTATATCTATATACAACACAAAGCATAATTGTTGTCTCAATGTCTTACAGTCACAGGGAATGTTCCTTCCTGAAGATATGGATATATGCAACTCCTCTCACTCACACAACTACAGAAAGATACATGGTATTTCAGATCTGATTTTGTCACTATTCTATTTCATTAGTTAGTTTCATTGATATAATGATTTAAGATGTAAAATTAGCAAGATCAATTAAGATATTAGCAGATGTTGAAAGGGACTGTGCATGATGCATCTTCTCTCTCTCAGGAGATCTGGGATAAATAGCAAAGTTGATGCTTCAAGCCCTCTCATAATAATATGTCCGTTTCTGTAGTATTATTAACAGTAGATAGAAGTCCTGAGACCTAATGAGTACCAGTTTTGAACGTGGACAGTGCAGGCTAGTGGTTTTGTGAAGACTCCCTCAACAGTCAATGGAGGTTATAACCATCCCAATAGAGTATTCAGCTGACCTATTGTATACAACTATCTCAGGGTGTGTTGAATCCCCATACTTGTGTGCTCAACTCTTCACTGCCATTTATGGGAGCTTAGCTAATTTACTTAGACTAGAAGTTTAACTTTTCAATGGTTGCAGTTAAGTGACTTGAATCCCATCCAAAGCGAATACTGTAGTCCTATTGAATTCAAGGAGAATGCTCACATCAGCACTTGCCTGCTAATTCTCCTACCAGATGCAGAATGAGACCTTGCTTTATGATACAGCATGCTGTAGCATGTTTGAGAGCACTTACAATTAGATGCCCCATATGAAGCCAACAAAGCCTTTGCTTTGACAATATGGCTCTATCTGCATTTTATGGCAGTTTGTCATAATTTTGCCTACCTATAGCAGTTTATGGTCATAATAAGATATTGACACATTTAACAGCAGCTGTTTAAAATTTCATAAATATCATAAATGTCAACCATTCCATTAAAACAAAAACAGAAACAAAAGGTACAAAAAAATTAGTGAGAGGTAGATTCATAATGTTTTAAAAAATAAAAACAGTGTTTTAACCACTGTAATGTGGCTGGCAGGGTCAGTAGCATATTGCTATAGCAATATACTGCAAATATAACAGCTAAAGAAGAAAAATCCATATAGGAAAAAATTCAACTGAAACAAAAAATATCCACAAATTGTAAAATTACAAAAAATTATGAGAAGTCCTAAGATAAAAGATTTCCAGGATTAAAAAGAAATTGTCCAAGTCTTATTTTTCCTATAGAACTTTTGAGTCCCATTCAGTAATGATAAAAACCTAGATTTGTCAAAAGTTTTTTTCCTATTGAAAACTAATCAATCATATGACCAAAATATACCAGTCGTGTACAGTGACTACTGTTTAGTAAGATTAAGCTAGAATCTTATGATTATGTACAGAAATAGCTTGTTAATATCATCTCTGTATGTACATAATCAGAGCTATTAAAACAGTGGATTACAAAACTACAGGGAGTTTTTTTCTTTTGGTTTTTTTTTCCCCCTTAGAAATCTAGATGGATGATGGCTTCCTCTGTGAAATCATTTTATCCTGCACTCCAGGATAAGTTCTGTCTTTCTCTATCACATAACCTAGAAGATTAAGTGATCTGCAACAGAATTTGTAACTATACTATTGATGTATCCATGCAGAGGCCGATCTTAATGACAGCAGGGTTCCTTCAAGAACATGTATGGATCATTTACTTTTACAGTTCTTTCACTTATTAGAAGCTTACAGTCATCATTACAGATGTGCTTGTGAGCAGATGCTTTCCCAGTTAACACATTAGCTCCCACGGAAGTACTGACTGTTCAGTGCAAATGCATTTGGCTTGTCATCCAAACCCAGAGAAGAGTCCCACTGATTTAAATAGGATTAAATGTCTGCTAGCTTTTTAATCTATTTTTGGAGAATAGATCTCGAAGAAGATTGGTTACAGAAACAATTAATGACTTCGAAGGTAATAAGGTTTAGAAGCCTATTTCTTAACTGTTTGGAACATGGGTTTTTAAATCTTTTTTAAAAGGCATATCATATATAGAGAAGATTGTTACTGATCTTCTGATAGACAAAATTAGGAAATACATTGTCATGCTTTTTGTCTTTCATGCAGTAACTCCTATGTGGCTTAGCACTTATTGAGGAAATGGTTTCAGTCTGTTCAGCCATAGCAGACTGAAGCCCTCTACACTCATAGCCCAGGTTAACATCTCAAACACCAGATTATTGATTTAGCCAACAGTGTTATCCTATCTACCCATTTCTACGTCACTGTATGTATGGGGATGCAGGGTTTGGGGACCAGGAAGAGAGAGAGAAAAGGCACAGCTTATTCACTTGGAAACACAGTTGGAAATATGACTTTTTAAACAAATTTAGACATCTGATTCTATCTTCCCGACTCCAGTTGAGTAGCAAAAGCATTCATTGTAGGCATGTAAAATGATGTATTGGATGTAGTCTTACGTTGTCTTATGTTACAGAGCCAGGGACAATAAGTTACAACAGGAAGTTCTCAATGTACTAATCTGCAAACAAAATGAACTTATAAAAATAAAGAAATAAATTAAATGGAGGCTTCAACTCTTTTAATCTTTTAATCAAAGGCTTAGTGGCAGAATGTTATAGTGACAACCCCACATTATCAAGTCTTCATTACTTGAACGCTAAATTCATTAGTGTTCCTATGAAGATTCATAAATTATTTAAACTAGCCTTGTCAAAATAAATGAACAAAGTACTTTCTGTGATACCCTAGCACTATTTTTTCTTTTTTCCTTTTTTTTTTTTTGCCTTCTTCACATTGTGCTTACTTCTGTTCTTGGTAGTTCACAGAATTGCTTGATTCACAGTGGACACCTGCTTCAATGCCTATTAATTTTAGCGGGAGTCTTACAACTAAGCTTGGTGGGAGTCTGAGTGGGCCCTGAGTGTCCCAGTATCAATGAAAATAAGTCACGTTCTATTGTTATCGTTAATTAGCCTGCAAGCATTACAGAGCAGGGCCTGTCTTTGACTCTGTAATTGTACAGCACTTAACACAATGGGGCCTCCATTCTGATTGGAATATCTCCATTAATATAATAGTTCTCTTGTGATGCAACTATTTTAAATCTCTGCCATGTGCTCAGGGTACTTTTTATTAATTACCTGCTTTTCAAAAGTTCCAATCTGTACAAGACTGGATAAATAAAATATGTACTATAAAATCTGTCAAGTAGCTGTTATCAAGAATTACGGCATTACATTTTAAGAGCATCTTTAATAATAGTCAAGTGGTGAGAACAGGAAAAAATATAACTTTTGAGAGGGGATTTAATATATTTGTTTAATGCATACACACATACATAAATAAATATGTAAATATATACATATATATGTGTTTCTATTTATGCATACTTACATAAAAACTTTGGGCCATATTGTAATCTGCTACTTCAACAGATGACCACCTGTCTGTGAGCTGCATAAGAAGTGTTATTTTGTACGAAACCAACACGGCAGATGCCCCAAAAGGAGCACAGAGGAGATGGGAAAATATTGCACGGCTGAAGGGGTGTGGCAATGAACATCTGATGATACTAATTAAAAAAAGATAATTCCTATCACAGCTTTTCTTTTAAGGCAGTGTAGTTCTACTCTCCTCAACATGGGGTTCTGCCCAATAGTCATACTGGGTGGAAACAGTGTGAGGATTTTATTACATGAGGTATAAGTGGAAAAGCTCAACTCAGATCATTCCTGCAGAACACTTGGTACTGCAGACCTTTCAATTTCTATGGCATTCTCATATAAGGTAAAAAGAAATCTTAGTATTTGAACTTGGTCTGCAAGAAGGCAAAATCAGACTTTATTCCTAAACACTAAAAAGACAAAAAAAAAAAAAAAAGAAAAAATAAAGGTAATATATCTTTCTAAATAAAAATAGTCTCAGAAAATATTTTAGTGAAGCAAACTAAATGTTCCAGGTCTATGTGCATCATCTGCATATCAGTGATATACAGTACTCTCTTACTGAATTTATTCAGCTTTGGAATTCTACTGGATAATCATGCACTGAGTGTGAGTACTGGGGAAAGGGCGTTATCCTTAAATTATAATGGCTCTGCTTTGTTTGGTTGGATAAATTCCTATTAGTGTGTGCGTGCGTGCGTGTGTACGAGAGAAACTGCTGACGCTTTTCTCAGTTCTTCAGTAATCCCAGTTTCAAAGTCTCAGAAAAGCCTAGATATTTTTTTTGTCATTGTTGATACAGCAAATACGGCTGGCCAAAAATATTGCTGTTCTTCATAGTCAACATCCTATTGATGTGAAAGGAAAACGTTCCCCCTCCTTTAGAGTTAAATATTGAACCATCTCACTGTCGCTCTGACACCTTCATAGTACATATGCATAACCTCTAACCTGACTGTGCACTTTAGCAGCAGATTAAATCACTCAAAGTCCCGTTTCATGGGGGCAGTAGGACTCTGCAGTCACAGAGTGGTAGATCCAAAAACAATTTTCTCTTTGCTGCAAAATGAATTTGTGGGGAGCCCCTTCATGTGTTCAAGCCCTTGGAAAATAGAATTGCAGCAATACGTTTCATGCTTTTTATTTGCGTGGCACGGTGAAGGGACAGTTGCTTCCCAAAAGCACTGTTTCAGTCTGTTTATTTGGAGACAGCCCTGCATTGCTACCTGTCTGGAACACTCTTATCCCAAACAGTAAGAACACAAGATTTCTTTCTCATGAAAGTTTGTATTCTGCAGAAATTGATCAGTATACCAGAGAAGACTGGCACAGTGTAATGTCACATTCTGGCTCAATTTGAACCCTTATAGGAGATAAATATGAAATGTCATACCAGATGTCTGCTTAAAATGCAAGGGCTCTGCTTGTGAATCTTATGTAAGGTTCAGCATCGCTTGTTCTCACAGTTGACTGTGAAGTGGGTCTGGCTCCCAGCCCAGGTCTCTCACACAATGATTAACCTGAGACTACATGGCACCATCTGGTACTGTCTCAGGTAGGAAACGTATAAATGACTGAACAGTTATGCTTTTCCCTCTGTAAGCAGAGTAATATTTGAGGAATGGCACCTTTTTCTTTTCCCCAGCAGAACTGCCTTGAAATATTTCATGCACAGATAAAACTTACGCTCAGTACTAAGCCCCGTCCCCAAAACCTGTCTGGAAGTCTTTGCTTCCTGCCTTCTTTTTTATACTCTTTCTTTCAGTCTCCCTTAGTATCTATTCTTCCTTCCCACCCTTCCTTCCTCTCACTCTTCCTCTTTCTTTCTTTCCTTCCTTCTTTCTCCTTCTTTCTTTCTTTTGCTCTCTTGCACTTTTGCTGTCTTTCCTGAACGTTGATCTTGAGCCTGGGGGCTTGATTCAATCAGAGACCTAGATCTGCCACGTTTTCTCTTTTTGGCTGGAGAAGTAGTTCTGTGGGATCTTTTGGTAAGTCAGTAGGTGAAGTAAATAACCAGCTCAGGAACAGTAATGACTCTCAGGGCTGACACGATGGCACCACCGCCATTTCTATCATCTAAGCAGAAAATCCTAGACATGGCTCTTTGTAAATGTTTCATGGACAATTTAAATGAATTTTCACTCAAGGAAGCAATGTTAAAGGGGGGAAAATGCAAACAAAAAGGGTCATGAGCTTCCATCTTTTCCTTATCTCTCTTTCTTCCTTGGGTGTTTATATGTTTCAGTGGCTTAAGAACAGTAAGGCATGATGCTTTGCTGCCCTTCAACGTTTTAAAACACAAAAGCTGACCCTCTCACCCTCCTCTGTGTTTCTAATGAATCTGTTCTAAGATGTCCCTTGAAAATCATAAAGTGTGAAATATGAAAGTCATAAAATGTGAAATAGCTGAAGATTTGAGATTTCCTGGATTCAGGATTTCGCAGGCCCAAGTTTCTATAATGCCAGCAACATCAAAGCTGTTACAGCAGTGACTGAAGTGGTGGTCTGGCAGCCACTTCTCCAGCTAGCAGCAGCTAGGAGGGATCTCCCTACAGAGGTGGAGCTGAGTCAGCCTCTAAAATGGCTCTCATGACTTTTTTTCCCCCCGTACCTGTGTATTTCATAAGCAGAAAATCTGAAATAAGAGCAAACTATACGGTTCATAGACCTTGTGGTTACAGTTCTAACCCTTCATGAGAACTAAAATCCATGGAAATGAAGATACAATAGTTGTGGCAGAAAGTAATATCCCCAGAATGTGTTTAAGGCCACCAAAACTGGCTCAGACATAATCTGGGCACTTGATGTTATTAAATATTTGGGAATGATTGATTCTTTCTTTCTCATCTTTTTCATAAATATTACATACATTCTCTTTTTAAAAAAAAATAAATAAAATATTTTAAAAGCACAGGAATTATTAGAAAATATTTAAACAGTCCTGTGTATGGTTATTCTGGGTGTTGGAAATTATTAACGTTTGGGCAGGTCTGGTTAGGACTCTGCTCTTCATTATGTTCTGCTCCAGCAGCTAGACTCTACTGGTAAGCTACTTTGTACTTTGACTTCTGCTCCTAGATGTTCCTAAACACAGGAGGAAACTTTCAGAGGTCTGTTGAACCATTAAGGTAGCTAAAGATAGCTAAACCAGCAAGGAAACACATGAAGGTGGATTGTGACGCTGGAACTTAAAAAGGCATCCCCAACAGACAGGGAAGAGTCTCATACTGCAGCAGGATAGATGGAACAGCTCCCAACTTCTTAACCAAACACACAGCGTGTGTCTGTTCTTATCTAGGAAACTCTTAACTTTTTTTTTTTCTATTATTTTATTAGAAGTTTAAATTCCTCAGAAATAGATGGTAACACTGGATAAGTTTTGACATTACAGACCACAAAGCAAGCGTACCTGTCCCTGGATGTTCACATCAAGAAAAAAGAGGAAATATTTACAAAGGTGTAAGGGGTTATGACTACGATTAATGGGATGGAATTAAGAACAGACAGATGTAGGCTGAAAAGCATAAAAAAATTCCTCATGCTGACACTTCAAAGGGAAGTTGAAAAAGAACCATCAATGTTAAAAAAAAATACTATAACGATCAATTCTTCATTGGCAGCGACATGAAGTAGGCAGCCCAACAGGGCTTTTCTATCCTTGGCTTCCATTATTCTATGGTAAAATTAGAAGGCAAATAAGCAGAACTGTTCATGACAGCCTTATCTTTTATTGCCGGTAGGAGAATGCTCACTGTTACCCAAGCTAATCATGCTGCAATATAACTTCAACATTTTATATTGGATATTATTATAGGTACATATCACTATAACATAGTGCTTTCATTTTGAGCCCATCATGGTGCTGTAACAGTTTTCTAGCAAAACACGTTAAATTTAAAGGGGAAAAATGAGTGGGAAGTATAGTACTCAATTATATCTACTGTGGCTTCTGTTTTAGGGGTTTTATGGTTGGAATTGGTTTTCATTACTAGTTCACAATAGCAGCTGGGATTTACTTTGTGTATGTGTCATTTTAGTTTGAGGGTCTCCAGGGCCTTTAAATGCATTCAGTCTTTCCTATACTGTGGTATTTATTTTGCTTGCCTGCTTTTCTTTAGTTTTTAATTTCATTGAAATTAATTGTTGTTTAGATCAATGATTTGCAAATGTCAGTATACTGATGGGATGCTGGGGAAGAAAAAAGTTTTCACTGAGCTTTCATGAGTTGTGGGGACACTTACTACCTACAAAACGTGTCATTACTAAAACTCATGTCATTACTAAAACTCAAGCAACTCCTTCATTTGAGGTGGTAAAAAGAAACTTTTTAACCTTTGCATGTGATACTAGAAATTAGGTCCAGATACACAGAAGGAATAATGCTCCTCAAATTGTTCATAATGTTCCTGGGAGAAAATGGATGCCTTTATGGAGTTAAGATATCCTGTTTTCTTGACTGCTGCTTATTTTGGGGAAGATATTTATTTGAAATGCCAGAAATAACTTATGTAAAATGGAAGCTCTTGTTCATCAAGGAATTCATCCACCACTCTAAATACAGATCCGACTAGCAACTAGACATGTGTCTCTGTAGGGATTTTAAATCATTTAGAGCCTAGATAACCTCCCTACAAAAATAAGATATATTAATACATACATAAGGCTGGCCAAAATCCAAGGTTGGCAGATTGAGGGGCAGAGCACTGAGGTACTCAAAAATATGTTCTCAGAGCTGTAGTTATAACTCTTATTCCAGATGTACACACATATACTCCCACTTCAGATTTGTCAAGGAGTAAGGACTTTACAAGAGAAAGCCTGTGTATTTATTTGGGTCTCAGAGGATATGATTTCCATCTGAGGAGATTTGGAAAGTTTACCACGAAAGAACAGTAGAATCACTTTTCCTGTCCTATAGGATACAGTAGTATATGCATAGATAAAATTAGGTAAGATCTGATTTTGAATTTTTTCTTCTGATAAATTTCTATCTTCTACAAAATGTCTGTCAAAATATGCACGTCAATTGGCATTGTTAATCCAGAACCAAAGGGCTAATCTGAAATTCAACTGTAATATAGTGCCAAAAGATCTTAATTTCATTTATTTAAATACCAGGTTAAAGAGAGGTCCAGAAGGTGCATCAGTTTCTGTGACATCCTTGTTCATTTGGCAATCACCGATGGATAATGCAAAGGTGACTGCAGGAAGCTGCATCTGCCTGTAAACAAGCTAGGACCTCTGTTTACTAATCATTAGGTTGTAACCCAAGGACTTTGAATTTCCTCCAGTACCTGAGGAAAGCTCTTTTGATGGGTAATTTTCAATGGCTAGTACCTCTGGGTCCTCTGAGGCATTATATGGGTACACTGCTACTTGTACTAGTACAAAATGAGAGTTTACACCAACAGCTTGAATTACATAAAAAGAATACCATGCACAGCTTCTATCACTATGGCTAGTATCTGGTACTTATAATAAAAATTCTCAACTGAAAAGTTTATAATGATGCCTTAACATTCTAGTGTAAACATTCTAGTTTGTCCAACACAGAAGAGGAGGATGCAAATTTGTATTAGCGGTCTGATTTAGATAAGAAAGATAGAACTGAGGGTTAATTTGGTTTCCATTTATTTCTACTGACACACATCATGTGTAGCTTATGTACTAGTGATAGTCAATGCTATGTGGTCTATCTTTGTCGGTGGCGATGTTACCAGAGAAAGAACTATGCTATCAGAAATGGTTGAGGTACATAATTAAACTGTGATAATTTGTTGGGATGATAATCAGGAATGAGTCAACATTTGAGAGTTTGGATTGCCATTGTAACACCTCCTCTTCCCACAGTCCTGCTCCTTGCGAACACCTGCAGATGTCTGAGCCTTTGGTGGAGCAAGGGAGGACTGTGAGTGTATGAGGACAGGGAGAAGCATCAAAGCCTGGCTTCATCTTCTCCTTACCCAAATATCTGCCTAGAGAGGCCTCGGAAATATGAAGGAGAGGTATGGAGGTGGTGCGGAGGAAAAGGCTATTATAGAGGTGTAATGGAGCTGGCTACTAGTGCTGGGCACAAAACCAGTCTGGGCAGAACTGCAGTTCCATGCTATTGACATAATAGCAAGCTTAATAACTTCAGCATTATTTAGCCCTGAATACAGCTAGAAGTGTAATATTACCCAAGGTAAAAGTGTGTATGTATACATACATATAGCTATATATATACACATCTTCATGGTTATAGTTGACTATGTGTAGATATACTCATATATATACACATCAAACCCGTATTCCTTTAAGTGCAGAAAATAGGCCTGACATCTACATCAAACAGGAGTATTTCTCAATATGCACAACCTTAGCTAGTACTTTTGATAAGATGTTAAGTCCAACGGGACGGGAACAGAAGAGAAGAGCTATATAGCTGTGATCCATTGCCCTGTATCGTCTCTGTAGTGACAGAGTAGCAGCATATCACAGCTTGTAAAAAAACTTACAATGCACAGAGAGTATTTGAAGAAAACATCAGCTAAGTCTTTCTTTTCAAATGTTACTACTTACAGAAAGTCACCAGTATGATAAGAATTTAAAATCCTATTAGGCAATTGAGACTTTTTTTCTGTAATTTGACATGAAAGTCTTTTTGTTAGTGACTTTCATATTGTATTAGCTATAAAGAGGGAATGAAGAAGTAGGCTCTGGCTGCTAGCCAAGTCTGAGACGCAGTCCTACCACAATAAATTCCAGAGTGAATGGCAGAAGAATGCAAATGAGCTAAGAACTCCAGTGAGCAGACGTGGCACAGATAAGCTGATAGGAAAGTGCAACGTTAACCTACCATTTCTGCTATGACAAAATTGCTTGAAATTTGGGGGGCAGAGCACTGTCTCAGAGTCAGATTTTATCCTTTAGCCTCATATACGGACACAAATACTTCTTTAGCCGGTTGGACGATGTCTGTTCCACCTTATTAGGGATCATTCTTACATAAATCCTCTTCTTTTCCCAATTCATGGGTATAATTTCATCTTTCCATTGTAATTTGCTTCAGGCGGCTTACTGTCTAATATTTCTATTTTCTTAGAAACCTCAAATCTTTAGCAGAACGGTGTATCTTGACACCTCACAAACCCTCTTTGCGTGTGTGGAAAGAGAATAAAATTTGTGCATTGTCTAAATTAGGCTTCAGAATGAGGTATCTGCTTTTTAAGGTGTAAATGGAAGGAGAAAATCAAAAGATTATGATTCTAGTTAGTACACCTATCTAGAGAAAGACCTAACTAGAACAGAAAATCCATATTTAATTAAAGCGAAAATTGCAGGGCAAATTATACGTGAAGAAAAAAAGAAATTATGAAAGTGTATATTTACACATCCAATGCTTAAGGAAAACATCTAGTCTTGGATGGGTGTGGGTGTGTCTGTTTTCCTGGGGGTTTTTTTGGTGTGTGCATTGCAGCATTTATAAAGGCTCTTCCCCCTACAGCCTGCAACAGAAATTCAAAGTTTAAATGGCATAATGAACAGATTTATGCAATTCAATTGTGGTGTCACTAAACCTCAGCATAAAATTATACTGCTGAAAGTGAAAAGAGCTCAGAGGAGACAGCAGCCAGCATTTATCCAGTACTGATAGTGCTATGAATGCATGATGTAGGCCAAGTATTGCAAAACCTTTTCCTCTTCTTTGTCTCCTTTCAAAAACAACAGATTTAAAATAGCACTGTATAGTGAAGAAATGAAAGAAGTATGCACGCATATCATCAAATTTTCTAAATCCTGTTTTTTAATGGGTTTAAAGTTATTTTCTAGTTTACTATAAAACGGACTTGGGATATAAAGTTAGCATCCTATCTAAATCAAATTTTAGCACTGTATTTGAGTGTTTGTTGCCAATGACTGAAAGTACTGACCCAGGCAAAGTTGACTTGCATCCTGTTCATGGCTTTCCCAGTAATTAACCTGGTGAACTGCAAATTGTTTTCAAGTGCCTTAGTGTCCCCATTTCTAAAATGACGATAATGATTCTCATGAAGATATATGACTGAAGAGCACAATTGGAAACCTAGATATAGTAATATGTGCTTTGAGTGAAAAAGAATACTAGAAATGAGAAAAAAAAAAAATCTTTGTAATTATATTAACAGGAGAAATCACTAATAGATTTGGGTTAAATTCTGGTTAGTCGGTGGGCTTTCTGATTTAACATCTGCAAAACCAGAACATTTATCTTAAATAAAGTTAATTGACAGCTATCATCTGATCTAAACTGCTGATTATAGTATTTTTTAACGTAGAAATACGTATATATTTATAAATATGTATATGCTAGGGGGTAGCAAAAATTAGTTATAAAAGATAACACTAAATAGAAGTGTGGGGAAGGAGGGAAAATACACGCAAGAGAGAGCTCATGCCTCAAAGTAAAACTGAACTTTTTTCAAAGCACTTTAATATATATTATTTTCTGAGATACAGAACTTCAAAGCCTTTGGTAAAAATGTAGATAAATAGATATTTTTTATTTTTATGCTGCTGAAGTGACTCATCATTTCAACAACACTTGCAATGTTTTTATGGATTTCCACCTCAAATTACTTGAATTCTGTCTTATAGAAGATATGTTCCTTTTATCTACATTATTTTTATCTTCTCACTGAACAGAAAAAAAACCCTACTTTATAATCACCTACAGTACATTGTTTGATGTCATCACTAGACCACTCAACAAATGTAGAAAGGTATGATTACCACAGTATACGAACAACTGATGATAGTCACTACAATGATTTTTACTTATCTAAAAGAAAAGAAAACATAAAAAGTAGCATAATTTCTTTAAAAAAAGAATTTATTACCATCTTGGAACAAAATTGGAGGCTCCAGATTTTGTTAGTTCATTTGCTATTGCTACATGGCAGCTATACCAATTGATTTTACAACCTTTTCTATTTGGAAGCCACCTGGCAACCACTGTCTTTTTCTCTGTCCTAGAACTCGCTGTTTGGTGCTGTGAGTAGCACACCACACTTACTACATCTTGAGATGCACTTTGCATTAACTAGAAAAGTTAACTGGCAGTTAACATAAAAGGTAATACTTGAGGCTTGAACCTGACAGATGCACAGATTTGAGTGGAAATCAGGCACCTGGCTCCTCTTGGCGTCAGTGGGATATAGGTACCTGAATACCTTTGAGGACCTGGCTTTGGATTTTAGGGGACTACTTTCTTGTTTAGGACATGTGATCCCGCATGCCATTAGGTTTTAGGAAGCAATAAAGTGGGACAACAATCACAGCTTTACTTTTCCTTATTGTTTGGGATATTTTCGTGTGTCTGTTTAGATAGTGTTGCCATTTATTGCATGGTATGATTTCCTCCATAAACACTGTTTTAATAACCCAGAATGATAAAAGTATTTAAAGTATTTAAAATATATCTCCAAATAGATCGTATCTTTCCAATACATTATAATCCTTCCAGGAGATAGCAAGCATGAGTGCTAGCAGAAGCTTTCAAACACATTATAAAAGATCCAAGTGATGACAGTTCTTTCAAAACATATTTTTCATTAAAATCCTCTGTATAGTTTGTGGATAATATTGCATTCAGAACCACACTCCCCACCTCAAAAAACAGGCATCATCATGCCATGGGAGAGTACAACAAAAAGGATATTTCCATAAAAATCAAAACAAACAAATAACCCCCCCCCCAACACACCAATAAAAAAATCCTCCTTTACTTCCCAAACCTTTATGAAGGGAAGATATTTACATGGTTATTATCATTTCCTTCTAGAAATATGGATAAAATCTTTTCTGAAATTTTGTTCACATTGCTATTCTTCCAAGCACAATAGGGGAAAAAACCCCTTCAATTACTTACTATTCACAACATTAGCAAAATTGATTTTTAAAGCAAATGCATGGGCGCAATCTAGATCTGAATATGACATCCTGTCACAGTATACCACTTGCATCAAAAACGCTTTTATTGACAGTTTCACTTGCTTTCTGGATTCATCTTTTTTCTTTATAATTCTGGAAAAATCCCCACTGAAAAAAGAACAGTATAAAACTTTCTGAAAAATTAGTAAAATGCTCTGAGATGATCCACCTGCTTTAAAGCTGAAGATATACTAACTTTTATATAATCAGCTTTCTGAAGGAAAACTTCAAAGCTTCCAGGCTACCTGCAAAACAGCACTGCCTGTTACAGTGGGGTGAGGAGAAGGGGAGAGGATTGACAGGAAGAACGACAGATGGTAGGTGGGAAAAGAAATTACAGGCTTTTGCTGCCTTATGGTTAAACTTAGCAGTATTTACTATTTAAAAAAAATAAAGAAATGGATGCTGCTGTTGTTTTTATCACTGGTCATAGCTATTTAATAAGGATGATGTACTCTGAGCTGTTTGTGGATCTTGGTGAAAAGGGTACAAGAAAATATCTTCCACTACCCACTCCACTTGCAGTCACCATTTCAGTACAGCTGCAGTCCCCCTGCTCTACATAAAGGAAGAGTTTTATCCCAGAGAGCACTCTCTCTCATTCCACCAGAGGAAAAGTCACAATTTATCTCCCTTCCTTCTTCTCCCTGCTACATCTTGGTGTAAAGACTGCATTGTGTTCATGGGTGGAGAAAGAAAGGAAGCATTGCCCGATGGAGAGGAGAGGCACCGACCCCCCAGAGCTCCCTGGGAGAAAGGATGCTCTGTTTTACATCTGGCTGGGGCCTCTGCCTTAGGCATACATTTTCCTTCTGTGAGTGAGCTGAGTTGGAGGTGAGGCAGACTTTGTTTTAGAGATTTACCACTAAAAACACAATCATCAAATAAGAACACAGCTTTAGACAATGTGCACAAAAGCATCTTTTTATATTGCATGTTTTTGCAGCTGGTGCTTACACAAAGAAACATGCAGAGAATAATAGGAATACCCTTTGGTGACTTGTGTACTGGGGTATGTATTCCTGGGATGGGCTTCACAGAGCACCGCTCATTAACACAGCCCAAGTCATTTAAAAAAATGGCAGTATACCCACTTTTTAAATTATACTTATTTTTAACCTAGATGTCTTTTGCTCCTCTCCTGGTGAAACAAGGTCTATGTTTTGAGTGGGCTGAAGATTTCTGAGCCAGTTCCTCAGCTGGCCTAGTTAAAACCCATTTACATGAAGTCAATGGTGCTAAGCCAATTTGCACCAGCTGTGAAGCCAGGCCTCCATGCATTTGTATTCATAGGAATGAATGCCTGATGCAGTTTTGATTGGTGATTGAATACTGCCAGGTTCTAAAACACTGGGTTCTCATTAATCACAGCAGAGATATTACTCTAGGCTTGATTCAGGCTCTCTTAAATCATTTCTAGTGGTTCTAGGCACTTAAAGGTGTGTCTGTATAGATAAGTGCAGTCAAATACACATATTTTGCCCAGCATGCTGAACTGGCTGGAAATGTCCAGCTATGGTCATATGTGCTGTGTCCTGTATCATGTCTGGGCAGCATGGTGACCTACCTTACAATAAGGTTGCACAAACTTACAGTACAGCTTCTGAATCACATCTACTTTGTGCAGCTGAAGCATGCAGTGACGACAGAATAAAGAAGCATCTGTTTGCATTTGTCCCTAAGTATTAGAGACAAGGTTTCAAGAAGCCCATTTACAAACGTCTCCTAGTCCATGGATGCACCTAAAACTCTCACACTGTCAGCGATGAATCATTGGTGCCTACCTTATCCTTCAGATCTCGTCTGATTTAGGGCATGTAACCTCTCCCCAGGGGTCTCCATCAACAGGATGCTCCCACACAATACTTAGGTCCCTCAGGAAATACCAAGCTCCCCGAAAAGCTCCCTAAGTGATATTCCTTAGAATATGCAAAGCATACTCAGGAGCTTGCTAGTTTGGGCATTCCTGTAGTACACTGGTGACCCCCTGAGTTTTGGTGCTCCTGTCTGCCTGTTGGGCCTTGCAGCTGCTCTGCTAACGAGGTTACAAACAAGACTGGTATGAGCTTGTGCTCAGCCCATCCTATTTAAACTGGGTTCATAGACAACAAGGAGTGCAGGAGATTAAGTGGTAGGCAGAGATGAACTAATAGACGGGCTGTCTGATCTGATTTTCTTTTGTTGTTGTTAATGCAGATATCATTACAATCATGAGATCAACCTTGAAGAACTGATCAAATGTGCAACAGTCCATTCAACAAAATTGAACGCAACATCCTTCAGTCCAAGAGAAGACTGATCCCTGCCTCAGCAGCCTCCTTCTTTATCTTTCTTAATGACACTGAGAACTTTTACAATATTTGGTTTATAAGCCTCTTCAGTCTGGAATGAAGCAGAGCATGCTATTTTCATGCTTCATAGGCTACGCCGTGTCAGTGGAGCTGTAGGCAATCTGTGAATTTAACAACATTATTCAGGCACTGGATGTTAGAACTTTGTGCTGATCCACATAACATTCAACAACCCTCATCATTTTTCACTACTAACCTGTGGTGATGTTGTCTAGTAGTTGCATGTTAAGCTGGGGGTGGGGGGGAAAGATGCGTAAGCACTAGATTAAGAGCTCTGAAATTGTACTTGGTGCTTCCAAGAAAGGAGATATGCATTTCTCTGTTTGTGAGAGTATTTGTTTCATCCATTCAGTTTAAAACACAAGGAAGGAGAAAGAGGGATGTAAGCTCTAAAAATTCTGCAGGGTTTTGTTTGACTTCTAAGAAGAATACAGAAAAGAAATATAAGGATTAAGGGAAAAATATAAATGAGAATGAATATATAAAGCCAGCTTTGAGGCTGCAAGGCTCTACCAGAATTATCAGGTATGCTTGCAAAGGAAGTATTAGCATATGCATTGCAAAGCAGTGGAAGTGTAATTGTGATGACAGTTATGAGCCCATAAGAAATATACAGAGAAAGATAGGACTTTGGGGGGAAATTCAATTTTAGCACAGAACAGCCTGGTTCCATCTCTAATACTGAATATTTTTTTAACTAATGCATTTGGATTATGGCTTTCTTGATTCTTCAGTCTGCTTCCAGCCTCTGTGAAAATTACGATGGCTGTGGGGCTGATATAGCTTGTACCAGCTGGCAATGGGCTGCTGAAGAATCTGTCAGAGTAAGCACAGCTGGGGTGCATTGTGTCCTGACTACTCCTGCCCTGTCTCTGACGTGCTTCTGAGATGCCTTCAAGGCAGGCAGGCAGGGAAAAGGGTTGCTGGGAAAGCAATGTGATGTGCTGCTGCCAGTGTGCCTCATGCAGAGGGAGATCACCTAAGTAGGAATCTGTACATTCTTGCTTACACCTGTTAAAAGCAGTAGGACTGGAGTGCTGAAGGGATTTGGTCACTGGCATTGCAAAACCTGAAGGCAAACGTGAAAACATTTCATAAGAAAGGCAGGCACTTCTGTGAGAACAGGCAGAAAGTTAAACCCAAGACATACTGATGGAGAAGAAAGGCAGGGACACAGAAAAAAAGGGCTGGTATTCGCTGTAATCTCCTGAGATACCTAGGTTTAGCCCCAAGAGGCTGAAGAATGTGTTTTACTTCCCTACCCAAGTTGTTTTAGCACTAAGCTCCTGTGCAAAATGTGTCTACAGCAGGAGCCTTATCCTGCTTGGACATCATCTCAGGCATACCCCAAGACTGGATGCCCCAGGCAGAAATGCAGAATATAGTGCCAGCTAACAGCCCCGAGGAGCAGGTAGGTAGCAAGATGCTCATCTCTTCGATGGTGGAAAACAGAAGAACAAAACCTGAGGTGCCTCTTGCGGCTAAACCATCCAAACAACTCAGCAGTATGTTTTGTGGATCATTTGGTCAGCTAGGTACTATCAGTCAGTGGTAAAACTTCAAAGCCTAATTCTCCTTGTATATCTAGACTAGACATTACCTTAGGATATGATATGGTAAGCCAGTTGTGATAAACTGGCAGCAAGGTGGAAGGATGAAATGGGATAGTGTAATCTCTCTCTCTACCCCCCACCTTTATCACCTTGTATTTCTTCTTTATTTACATTTTTACCCAGTGGTTGCTCTTGTTCCCTTCTGGTCCTCCCCCTCCCCTAGCTGCACTTTTCCTTACCCCAGTTGCTCTGCTTCATATGCACAAGTTGGCTGGAAGCAAAACTAATAAGATTTTCAATCTACAAAGCACAGATGGCACTTTCCGTGCTTCAGAGACTGTCAATCTTGTTCGTCTCACTTCCTGGTCATTAGCAGAGGGAAGGGAGGAACGGGAGGTGCAGCAAGCCTCCTGCTAGGCTAGGAGAGGAAAATGCCCCCTATCAGCATTGCTGGGGAGTGAAGGTAGATGAAGAATAGGGAGAAGAATAGAGAAACAAGACTCAGTGCACAGTGCAGGAGTCTGGTCTTGTAACGATGTAGAAAAGAAAATATAAAACGGTATAAAAAGGAAATGCGCTAAAAAGAGAATGAAGTACATTTTAAGGAAATAAATAGGGTAAATACAGAGGATATGAAGAATGTTTGGAGAAGCAAGAGCCATATGTTGGGAGATGGAAGAGATGCAGAGCCTTATAGCAAGAACAAGAACTGTACAGTAATGTCAGCTAGTTGTGTGGGTGGGTGTGACATTCGTGGGGCTGGAGTCCTAGGGCTGGATCTGTGAATAGGAAGGCACAAAGCTGGTGTGAGAGGAATGAAGATATGGTCAAAAAGAACTAATTCTATATTGAAAATGTCCTATATTATTGGTCAGGAAGGAAACTTATTGTACCTCCAGCCTAGTATTTAAAAAAAAAAATGTTATTTGCCTCTGTAAAGTGTGTATATGACTGTCAGATTTTTCCTGATAGCTTTGTGTCTCCTAACCAATTGCAAACAACTTTAAAAGATGGGTAAAGGCCTCAAATAATATTTTTCTAGAGATTGGAAAAAAAAAAATAGACAGAAATAGGAATAGCCTTATGTACTGGGCTAAACTGAACCCCAGCATAGGGTTGCAATGTAAATGAGACTGAGAGCTACCCCTATCCCTTCTTCCAGTCAGCAGAGCTGACCTGTTAAGAAGGTGCTCAGGGCCCACACTGGGGAAGGAAATGCCTGCAGTCCCACTGGCACTACTAAGAAACATTGCTGAACCAGGCACTGAACTCTGACCTCCTCATGCAACTCCCTTCACCACACAAAAGGTCCAGAAAACCATCTTAAAACCACAGCCAAGATGTCTCTTTCTTTGTTTCTTGTACCTTGTGATTTGCGTTTGGTTATTTGCATCACATATAAAAGCAACTCTTGTGAAACAGAAAAAGGTATTTACATGTTATAATTTTAAAGACATATTTATAGGAAATTAGGCTGTGGTGGGTTGACCTTGTCTGGCTGACAGGTGCCCACTAAGCCACTCTCTCACTCCCCCTCCTCAGCAGGACAGGGGGAGAAAATAAGATTAAAAACTTGTGGGTCGAGATAAAGGCAGTTTAATGAAATAAAACAAAAGCCACATGTGGAAGCAAAGCAAAAAAACCCCAGAAGATTTATTCTCTACATCCCATCAGCAGGCGATGTCCAGCCACTTCCTGGGAAGCAGGGCCTCAGTATGCGTAGGGGTTGCTTTGGAAGACAAATGGCTTAATAACGAATGCCCCATCCTCATCCTTTCTCTTAGCTTTTACTGCAAAGCATGAAGCCACATGGTATGGAATATCTCTTTGGTCAGATTGGGTCAAATGTCCCGGCTATGTCCCCTCCTAACCCCTTGCCCACCCTCAGCCTGCTGGCCTTTGATGCGGCAGTTGGAGAGAGAGCCTTGATGCTGGGCAGGCACTGCTCAGCGATAACCAACACTTTGGCGTGTTATCAACACCTTTCTAGCTACAAATTCAAAGCATAGCACTCTATGGGTTGCTATGAGGAAAGTTAGCTCCACTCCAGCCAGACCCAATACATAGGTCAAACTCAATAATGATCATAAAGCCCTAGAAATGTTAGTTGAAAGAGACCTCTAGTGTCATCTCTTCCAGTCTCCCACACAAAGCAAGACACAGATGAGGTGAGCTGTGGCTTTGTCTAACCAAGTCTTGAAACCTTCCAAGGCGGGAGGTTCCACAACCCCTCTGAACAGCCCAGTCCAGTGCTGTGCTAATTTTCTATTGATTTTTTTTTTCCTTGTGTCTGATCTGAACCTCCTAAGCCACAGCTTGTCGTCATTGTCCCTTGTTATACCATCTGTCATCACTAAAAAAAGTTTGGCTTGTACCCTCATCTCAAAATGCCAATTGCCTAAATAAATGAATATGCTGATTCTGAGTCCATGGTGCTCAACTCCCACTGCATTAGTACTTTATAGCTACTGATAGAGGATAACGTCATGAGGAGTTGGAGATGGAGCTCTATGTATTTTCATCTCCTCATTTAGGATGAGAGACTTCTTACCTAACTTTAGCTTTCTACAAGCTGGCTGCCAGACCTAAGGTCTAGTCTTCCTTTGTAATTACTGAAGAGAAAAACCCTCCCACAATGTGATTAACTACACCTATCTTAATTTGCACCTAAAATTAGGTGGTGTGTCACTTATTGTTAGGGTTACCTGCATACATAGAACGTGCTACTTCAGCTGAATAAAAACAGGTCTTTGTTGCTAAAGGTGAAATTGGTAAACTCTTTCAAAACTAATTAGGACTAAACTGGCAGACAGAAAGGCAGACATAAAAAGCCTTATTGCTCTAGAAAATTGAACTAAAGGAAAATGCACAATAGCTGTTCTTTCTGCTCAGTACTGAATGTATTATACCACTTGACTTATTGAGGGTTAAAGTCTGAAGGCATCTGGGATACAATAATATCCTTCTGTAAACTAAATACACAAAATATGACTGTACTGATTTTTTGCTCCGTAACTTCCACTGACACTGATGTCCTGTATATAAGTAGGAAACATGCTACAGTTTGTGTGCATGTCTCTCTTCTATCTATTCAAATGTATACCTCAACATTAAAAAGCATTATATTCCTCCCCTTCTGTGGATGATTGATACTAAATCTGCACATTTGAAAGTTTTCAAAGAAATATAATTATTAGTTAATTCAGCGTGCATTGAAGAAGTATGACTAAACCTTTATTTGTTTCCTTCTGCACTAAATCAGCCTGTCATCATTTCTAACTCCTCATTGTAATTCAGGATGTGATCACTGAGAAATGTCTTCATCTCTTCCTGGAAAAAACGTCTACCTGAAATAGACAACATCCTTTAGTCTACAGATTTTGTCATTATTATTTTGCTCATTTTTAGTGTTACACATAAATATTGATTTTTGCTTTGCTAAAATCTTCAAAGAAGTATTTGATATTTCCCCCAAAAAAATCACAGAATACAAAAGAAATTTCAGAATTAAGATTTTTAAAAAAAGTCTGTAAAATGAAGTGAATTTTTATGCAATTGTATTTGTATAAGATGAAATAGATTCAAGAAATCTAAGAACTTTGTTGGAACCAGTAGATCGCAAAACATTCCCAAGGATAAGAAAAAAGAAGATATGTATGTGGTCCAGCAAAGTTTTCTTGAGCCTATGTTAGAATATCTTAGATGTGAGAGGTTTCTCATTTTAGAACAGTTAATAACTCATTTTTCAGACTGAATATTGGATATAATTCAGAACAGCAATATGAACATGAATTATTCTATCCCAGATTTGTCAGCTACCTATGAGCCTCTTCTGGTCTAATTATTTAATTACAAAAAGTTGATTAGCTCCCAAAAGGAAGACAGGAATTGTCAGATCTATCTCACCTAATGTTGGGTGAGTATAAGGTAGAGTATCATATTTGAGCTGTGTTGCAGTTTCCAGTCAGTGAATAAAAACAGATACTAAGAGGTCATGGCCTTATACATTTGATCAACCATAGATAGGGAGGGAGATTTTGATTTTATTCAAACACAGAATGACAGCAAATATTGAATATTCAAAAAAGTTTTGTGAAATAAATGATCTTTTTTCCAAGTAAAACCAAACTTTAAATCAACTATATTAGCCAAAGAAGTAAAGTAAAACATGTTGAGTGGATACCCAGATAGCCTTAAATACATGTAAGAAGACACAAGGTGTTTGCTTTGAACACAATTTGTCCATTTAACAATTTTCCATCATACATTCAACAGCTTCTTTCAGTAGCGTAGTCTTTCTTTTGGTTACATGGCACCTTACTTGGTGCTTGGAGATAAGTTTTTGGCACTTACCTAGTTATCTTCAATATTCTGTCTGCTAGACCTAATACTCAATTTTTTTTTTTTCCTGTTTTCCCTATCTGTTTCATGTTGTGCCATGTTCCTGTTGGCCTAGGTAAGTGACCCAGTTGGAGCAACTTTAGAAGTTATCGTCCTGAGTACTGAAAGTATCCCAGTGCAGATAGATCCAGCAGATGGAAATTGTTGATGTGACCTGGTATATATATCCACTCCCTTCCAATATATCCTTGTTCATTACATCTCTGGAAATCATAGAATCATAGAATCATAGAATCATTGAGGTTGGAAAAGACCTCTAAGATCATCGAGTCCAACCACCAACCCAACACCACCATGCCCACTAAACCATGTCCCTAAGTGCCTCATCTACTCGTCTTTTAAATACCTCCAGGGATGGGGACTCCACCACTTCCCTGGGCAGCCT
>NW_008795018.1:2234502-2238263 GCF_000699145.1 Aptenodytes forsteri
CAGCTCCCTCAGCACTCTCGGGTGGATCCCATCCGGCCCCATAGACTTGTGAGCGTCCAGGTGGCGTAGCAGGTCATTGACTGCTTCCTCTATGTCTTCCTTTTCATTCTCCTGCTGACAACCAAGGATCAACAAGATTCTGAAAGGCATCTTTAAGCAAAGGAGAAAGACTTTCTCTTCCCCCTGTTTAAATGTTACTTTTTCCTTTTCCAAACTGGATAGCAGTGGTAAGTAGATTCCGGGCAGAAGAGGATAATCTAATTAATAAAATTGGCTAGGAATTTTTCAGTTAACTGTTCTCATTCAAAAAATGCTGCTTTACTGAAGTGAAACAGACTGCTTTGTTCACAAATCTCCTTTCAAATCCATTCTGGAAAAACACTTTAGAAATGGTCAAATTATTCCACCCCCACAGATTTTAAAGTGAGCAAAACTGTATTTCTGTTTGATTTTTTTTTTTAATAAAATAGAATAAAATGTTGATAACAAACAAAATAAAAGTGAAATATTTAGAAATAAAGAAGGAAATATGCATGCATATACTTATAATTGTACATGTGTATATATTAGATACACATTTCCAAAAGTAAGTAGAAATAAAATTTCACCTTTTAATTCAAAATTTGTTATCTCAGATATTTTTATAAACCAGGAAAAAATAATTACTGCATAATCCCAAGCTTTAAATCTACTTCTTATTTCTTTTATTTAGCTTATATATATAATTTTTTTAAACACAAAATGAAAGAAAATTCACATAGTCTGTTAAGGCCAATGTTTAGTTTACAATAGTGGAGTCTTCAGATCACCTGCTTTTGAGGAAGGGAAAAATACTGGTTTAAAATTGTTCTGTATTATTAAACAGACTTGCTCTGCAGTGGAGTCATTTTCTTCAAGGACAGACTAAATTTTAAGCCTCCATGATTACTTATAGAGCTAGATTCTCTGCTGTTTTTTTGCCTTGATTGTCATTTACATTGATGCAGAGTCATTGCTCCATGGGTGTAAAATACCATCATTCTGAGCTCATTGATATTTATCCTACTTTGCACATACATACAACACTAGATGTAGAGCAAAACACTGTAGAATTAGGGCAGCAGTTTTACAGATACCATTAGAAGAACACTAAGGTTATTTTTCACTGTGTTTTCATACTGATAAAATACGTTACCTTTTCTAAAAGAGGTATCATGTCTTTTTTCACTGTGTGAAAAAAAATCCCAAGCCCTAAGACCCCCAGTGACAGAAATGCAAACAGCATTAGGTTACTGTCTTTTGAATTCTTACAGACACAGTTTACAGACATCACACTAAATATCTTTTCATATGCCTTGGTAGCGTCTCCATTCTGTAGGTGTTAGACATTATTCCCCCATTTCATCTGTGCAGTGTGGGAGGGAATAAACCCAAATGAAGGAAGAAAACATTAACTTTGATCATAGCCTTTTCCACATTTTTGCTGGTTTCAGCCTTTGAAGGCTCAACTCAGTTACCTAAAGACAGGAATTTTTTAGTGTTTGAAATGCCATAGACCATATGAGATACCCACACAAGGCTGTAAGATCAAATACAAAACTATACCTTACTGGAAGGGCACCTGAAGGACAGGTGGGACATCTTAGGTCATCTCAAATGCACCTAAGTATTGATGTTTATGCAGCTCAAACCCACACTAAGAGTTTCAGATATACACACAGAAAGTAGTACTATATGTTGTCATTTAAAGGGAAATGTTGCCTTAGAATAATCCTGGCTCTCTGAAGCCAGATCAAAGACTTCCTTTGCTAGAGATCTGATCTCAGTCTGTCAGGAGAGGTAAAAACATTAACTTAAAGCATCTTTATGTGTTTTATTTCATAACTGGAGCAGACTTTAAGGATGCACACAGTCAGTTAATACAACTCAGCTGACAACCAGTCTTGATAACTCCATATGGTGACCAAATCCTTCTGGTAAAACTCTACTGTCCCATTTTGAAACATGCAGAACACGAAGCACATCGGGATTTCAGTAGCTGTGCTGAATAACAGCTCATACAAAGTTGCCATAGATCAGTTTTTTCCACTAGGGAATGAAGCAGGATTAATCGAAAAGTCTTAGGGCAGGATATGACCAGACCTAAATAAATTTTTTTCTGTCATGCAGTTAGTACTGTAGCTTGCAATCAAGAGAGATCCAGCTACCTGGTATACGCAATGCATTTCTCCAGATTATCAGTCATTTCTAAATAAAGCTGAGGCTGGCTCTAAATCTGGACTGTAGACCCAGCGGTAGTTCCTATTCCTCAAGTTTAAGACTGTACTATTTGGGAGAGGAGTGGCCGGAGAGCAGCCCTGTTAGAAAGGGATCTGGGGGTGCTGGTAGACAGCAGGCTCAATATGAGTCAGCAGTGTGGTCTGGCAGCCAAGAGGGCAAACCGCATCCCGGGGTGCATCAGACACAGCGTAACCAGCCGGTCAAAAGAGGTGATCATCCCGCTGTGTGCAGCTGGGCCCCACAATTTAAGAAAGTTGTTAAGGTCCTTGAATGCATTCAGAGGAGGGCAACAAAGCCGGTGAAAGGGCTGGAAGCTGCTAAGGACTCTGGGTTTGTCTAGTTTGGAGAGAAGGAGGCTGAGGGGCAACCTTATTGCTCTCTACAGCTTCCAAGGGAGGGGAAGCAGATAGGGAGGTGCTGATCTCTTCTCCCTGGTATCTAGTCATAGGACGCATGGGAATGGTTCAAAGCTGCGCCAGGGGAGGTTTAGACTGGACGTTAGGAAGCATTTCTTTACCGAGAGGGTGGTCAAACACCGGAACAGGCTTCCTAGAGAGGTGGTCGATGCCCCAAGCTGGTCAGTGTTTAAAAGGCACTTAGACAATGCCCTTAATAGCATGCTTTAACTTGGTCAGCCCTGAATTGGTCAGGCAGTTGGACTAGATGATCGTTGTAGGTCCCTTCCAACAGAAAATATTCTATGCTATGCTATCCCATCCCATCCCATCCCATCAGTAAGACTGAAACTAACACATCATGGCAATTTCCTGTATATATCTTAAAGTCAGCTGGTATCCTTATTTTGTATGTGGACCCCTGGAAAATTTGCAGTCCACAGGGTAATTTTTTTTTTTTATCCAAGGCAAATGTAATTAATGTTGTGAATTCTCATAAGATTTGAAGATTGTAAGATTTGAATTCTTGTAAGATTTTGCAGACCAGAAAAAGTTTGACTAGGCATCTAAATCTTCCAAGATTCTCTAACTACTGATATTAATGCATTTGTCTTGAAAAGATAAAACTATATTTTACAGAGGGACTTCTGTCTTCAAACAAAATTAGACTACTTGCCTAAGACTGTGAGTACTGTTCTACTTTAAAAAAAAATCATCAGGCCAGCAAAATACCTTTGATGTTTCTGTCACTCCAAAATGTATTGGCAAAATTTTCAGACATCTTAAGGTTTTTCTTATCTAACACTATCATATTTCTGTCATTGTTAATGGTTTTTCCTTTCTCTCTTCTCTTCTCTTCTCTTCTCTTATCTTCTCTTCCTTCTCTTCTCTTCTCTCTTCTCTTCTCTTCTCTCTTCTCTTCTCTTCTCTCTTCTCTTCTCTTCTCTCTTCTCTTCTCTTCTCTCTTCTCTTCTCTTCTCTCTTCTCTTCTCTTCTCTTCTCTTCTCTTCTCTTCTCTTCTCTTCTCTTCTCTTCTCTTCTCTTCTCTTCTCTTCTCTTCTCTTCTCTTCTCTTCTCTTCTCTTCTCTTCTCTTCTCTTCTCTTCTC
>NW_008795018.1:2238405-2240168 GCF_000699145.1 Aptenodytes forsteri
CCCTCCCCCCCCCCCCCCTCCCCTCCCCCTCCCTCCCCTCCCCTCCCCCCTCCCCTTCCCTTCCCCTTCCCCTTCCCCTTTCCTCACCGCTTACAGGGTTGTTGCCTACACTGCTACACTGCCTACACTACATTTCTCCTTTTCCCAGCAATTCCTTTTTTTCATTGGGAAAACAGATTTTTTTCTGCCTCTGCCTAGTGCCTCTCAGCTTTGCTGCTGCCAAGTCCACAAGAGCTTTACCTTCCACCACATGTATTCTTCTGAAGGATACTTTGTTCTGAGCTCATAATGAGGACAGGCTTTGCTCAATAGATCCCTTGATATGTCAAATATATCTTTTGCATTGCCACAAAAGGGTTTGGTGTATCAAAGAAGGTTTGAAAGGAGATTGGATCACTCTTTGTACTACACTTATCTTGAGATTCAGCACTTCTGTGGTAGCCTGGGGAGAAAAAAAAAAAAAAGCTCTCACATTTGGATAATTTGGGGTTTTGTCTATATGAGTTTTTTTGTTTGTTTGCCTTTTAAAACTTTTTACTGAAGCCCTGTAGATTGGTCACATCTGAGACTGGTATCTCTGGTGGCAGTACTTCTACACACACACAAGCATGGGTAAACCAGTTGCCAGATGTGCTGTCAAGAGAATATTTTTTCCCAGATTAGACTCACAGGGATTGCTTTTTCCCTCCTTCTGCCATGCATGGCATGGTTTGCTTTCTAGCCTCATCTGTGAGCTTCCTTTATGAATAAATGGATATTCATATCCTGTTATAAAGTCCAAAAAATTGGGAATGCTCTTGTCCTTCTCTAATTTCTTTTTTCTTTTTTTTCCTTTCTTTTTCCCCCTCTAGTTCCTCCTTTAGTAGCTTGCATTGAATTAAGTCCTTCCTTTACCATCTCCTGCAATTCCATTTCTGTCTCCAGAAATGCCCTCTCATTATCTCCTAGTGCAAATAGCTATACTGGGACTAGTGCAAGTTGCATTGTTTTCCAGAGAACCCCATTAAGTTACGTACATTTTGGATAAGGATGTACTTAAGGTTATTTGGTTTAGATGTGTTTAAGTTTTTTGTTGTGCAATCTTTGCTATTTTTGTCAGATGAACTTAGCTTTAAAGGTTTGGAGTTTTTTTTTTTGGGGGGGGTTGTTTTGTTTTTTCTTTTTGGGGTGTTTTGTTTTTTTTTTTGTTGTTTTCTTAAATCAAACTGAACTGAGTCTGGTGACCACAGTAAATGTTAATCATTGCTTGGGAAACCTTTATAGAAGGAAGTCTATTCTCTGATCTCAACGGCACAGGAATAGCAGTGAAGTGGCTCTCTGAGCCTTGGATCAAAGCTAATGATAATGAAGTCTATCTGTTGTTTATGAGCACTATTTGCCTGAGTATGTCTTCATTGCTGACTGGACCCATCCCACAGGGAAGTCTGCTGCCTCCCTGAGGCCTGGGTCAGAGCCATTACTAGGAAAATCCCTGGCCTGGTATGACCTTCTGACTACTACCCGCTATTGGTTATCTAATGATAATGAAGTCTATCTGTTGTTTATGAGCACTATTTGCCTGAGTATGTCTTCATTGCTGACTGGACCCATCCCACAGGGAAGTCTGCTGCCTCCCTGAGGCCTGGGTCAGAGCCATTACTAGGAAAATCCCTGGCCTGGTATGACCTTCTGACTACTACCCGCTATTGGTTATACCGGCTGGCAGTGATGAGGTTGCAGAGAGAAGTCCTGCAGTGATCAGAAGGGACTTCAGGGCACTGGGG
>NW_008795018.1:2243424-2250033 GCF_000699145.1 Aptenodytes forsteri
GCTTAGGGACATGGTTTAGTGGGCATGGTGGTGTTGGGTTGATGGTTGGACTCGATGATCTTAGAGACCTTTTCCTGATTCTATGATTCTATGATTCTATGATTCTAAAGACACTAGGATTTGGCCCTTAATAACATAGCATGATTGTAGATAGGGAATGTGTTGCACTAAAAAAAGGGATTTGTTTGCAATAAGGCTACAAACCTGAAGTTTATACAATTTTTTGTGGCAGTTAGAATAATAATTATATGTATTTGGGAGGGGTTTTTTGTTCTCTGATACCTTGACAAACAATCTTTTTTTAGTCTCTGGCTCACAATATTGACAACACAAAACAAAACATCTCACATCTCATGATTAACTACAGTACATTCCTTAACATGGATCTTTCCTTGTTCAGTTGAGCTGGTTGATTTGAACAATTTTAGAGCATATCTCAAAAGTTACAAAATTTATTTTAAAATGCTGATTTGGGGGAAAAAAAAGTAAATATTATGTTGATTCTTTAGTGAGGGAACAAAATTCCTTTTCTGAAACAAATACTTTTCTACAATGAGGATAATATATATGCTCAGCCTCTAAGTATGTGACATATGTACCTGGATGTTTTTGGAGTTGAAGAGAATTAGACTACAGTGAGTGCTTATCTGGGCACCTGTTCCAAAAGTTGAGGAGATCCAATTTGATTTCACAAATCACAGATTCGACATGAGGTCATCAGCTTTTACCTAGTGACATTTAAGGATAAATAAATAAATGTGCAGGAGTTGTGTGCGTGTGTCTTTAGTGAAGGTAGCACACATTTTACATTTTGTGTGCTTTTTTTTCTTCTGTGCAGGAGGGTTAGAAACTTCTGGAAATGAGGGAGGGAGGGAGGGAGAAAAAGGATTTGTCTGTAACCACATGACAAGCCTTTTAATAATAGCAAAAACACCAGACTGTGATAATAATAAAAAAAAAGGGCATGATTTTTTCAGTGTTATCCTTTATCCTGCAATAGTGTAGTATGATTACACATAGCATTGTGTGATACTTAAAAGCTATGTTTATTCAGAGAGATATTTCTTCCTGTAAGTCAACAGGATTTTTAAAGAAACCTCCCAGGAAAATATTCAGTTAGAATTTCAGTATTTTATATAATATTTCCAACTTAGGAAGTACACAAACAACATGTCCTTCAGGTATTTGACTCAGGGTCATTAACTCTAGTCAAGGAGGAAGAAAAAGAGGTAGCAGCACAGAAAACAGATAAATACACAAACTTTGTAATTCAGCAAATAACTCTTGCTGATAAAAAAAGCCGCCTTTTTGTGTTTCTATGATGTCCATATGTTTATGCATATGTGAATGACACAACTGTGTTGTGAGTTAAAAATTTACTCAACAAAAATTTACAACACAAAAATTTATCCCCCAAGTTCTCAGGGATAATCACATAAGCAGGTTGCCTCTATGAATGGAATAGGGTATGTGAGGAAAGCAGGCTACATGGGGCTATTGCTTTCATCCCTGCACAGGGGGACATTGAGAGAACAGAAAAAGGCAAGGAGAGTGAAACAAGAAGGCTCAGAGGATGTCAGCGTACAGGAGGAATTAACCTCCTGGAATATACACCAGAGAATACTGAGAATAGTTGGTTGAAAAGATATTTTTATCAGCAACAGGCAAAGAGAACCAATCCCTAACTATCATTCAAGGCTGAGAGAGTACAGACAAAAAAATAACACTTCAGGACAGATAAATCAGTACATGTTAACGATTCATCCACCAGTAAAATTACACTTATTCATTCAGGTGAAATAATAAAGGAAATAATAATAGTAAAGATTGTGACATCATGGAAAAGAGGGATGTCTGAAAAAGTAAAGAAAATGTGTTAATGCCATGCTCTGAAAGCGTAAGGACAAAGAACAATATTTAAGCAAAACCCAAAAATATGCATGTTGTCTGACTGAAGCTTATGAAGAAGTCTCAGCTGAGTTTACCAAAGAAAAATGTCAGATGTAGTTTGGAAAGGAGTGCTGGGTAAACCCAGGTTAAAAGTCACTATTTGGATGTTTTAATTTCAGTGAATACACTTTAGTGGAAATTCTGCTCCCAAGATATTTCTGAGATTAATTGGGTAGATCTAAGAGAGCTAGAAAGTTTTCAGAGTTTATAATGGATGATGTTTTAATTTGGCTTAGAGAGTTTAAATTATGCAATGAGAGATTTTGGCAACGTTTTCAGAGAGTAAGAAGAAAGAAGTACACCAAAGACTTAGATTAATCTAACAAATGTTCTATGCATTAGACAGAGAGGGACTAATCCTTCACTGTTTTGTGCCCTCAGTGTTACTTTGTGTAACTGCAAGGAGAACTCTGCTTTAATAGCATCCACGATACACAGTTCCAAACAACTATATCAAATATGAGACAGCAGAAAACTATGCTGAGTGTGAATCACTACCCACAGATCCAGGTGAAACTGAACTCTGAGCTTCTCTCTCACTATAATCTCTGTGCAATGCCCTGCTAGTACAAAGGCCATTACAGGCATTTTAAGTATAATGTAGGTTTTAGAGTAATAAAATAAAGTCCTTTAAATTTCACCTTTTTCGGGAAGAAAATCTATCTTTTTCTGTTTGAAATACATTTTATTTATGTGGTAAACTGGAATGGAAAAGTCTGAAATCCATCATTAAAATCCATTTAAAACTGCATGAATTCTAGACAGCAAACTAACAGAATGGTCTTTCCACAATGGGTTACAGAGAAAGTATTTGAATAACTGCATGAGGTGAGACAGCTCTATCTGTAAAAAAACAATTTCTTTTAAGTAAGGTATCAGAACAAATATGATATTGCCATTTCAGCACCAAACTGCCTCTCTCCAGCTATTTACAATGTAATTGCCATCCCAATTTCAGTGAAGTTCTGAAATATTTTTATTTCATGCTGTTTCAAAGAGTTGTAAGGATTTTATGAAACTTCAAATACAGCTGTATATGGGGGAGTAGGGGGTAGGAGGAAAAGCAACCAACACCATTGTGCAAGGCCATAGGCCATAGGAGGCTATGCTGTATAGAAGTACAATCACTCCACCCTTGGATGGAAGGAGAAAGAGAGCCTTCCTGTCGTGTCTTCCCAGGTGTCACAGAGTCACCTCTACCCCCAAACCTCCCTTGGCTCTGGAAATCTGGGGAGAAATACGTAATAAAGACCTTAGCATCTGAAAAGTGCTTAAAAAGGCAGTCTCCCTATTTTCTTAAGTTACAAAATATAATTTAAATAAGAAATAAGTTAAATAATCGGTATGTATGGAAAACAAATAGTTATCCACAATTCCTTACCATAAATATTTCCAATTAACATTTTAGCATGAAGCATATGCTTAAGAACTTAGGTTCAATTCAAGCAGAACACCATTTGGGATTTAACTCATAGGTATTCAGTAAAACTCTACAGCATGTTTAGCAAACAGCAGCAAAAAATGTGTGACCAATTTAATCAGCGTGTGCATTGGGAGTGGCTATAAATATGTTTCTAATGAATACCCAACTACCCTTGTGAAATCAACATTTATGTGCTGCTCTTGTCTGCTCAGGCTTTTTCTTTCCTCCCCTCCACCTGCCTTCTGAACCTTGCAGTCTGTGGGTATTCACTGGCAAAAACAAACCCAAAGAAACAAAAGCAAAACCTGCATGCAAGGGCAAGAGAGGAGCTCTTGCATTTGAGCAGTCTGACAGAAAGGAAGGCAGGCTACCTCCTCACTACCTTCAGCTGGATTAATGTACGCACACACATGCATGCAAACATTTACATTTGTAAATAGATGTGTGTGGAGTAGCGCCAAAACTTCTCTTGCCTCTGGAGTTTTGCAAAGCTTCGTTCTAACCTGCGGATTAGACTCATGGTGGGACAGGCATCAGGGAAGTGGTCATAGAATCATAGAATCATAGAATCATTGAGGTTGGAAAAGACCTCTAAGATCATTGAGTCCAACCGTCGACCCAACACCACCACCCACTAAGCCATGTCCCTAAGTGCCTCATCTACTCGTCTTTTAAATACCTCCAGGGATGGGGACTCCACCACTTCCCTGGGCAGCCTCTTCCAATGTTTAACCACGCTTTCAGTAAAGAAATTTTTCCTCACATCCAATCTAAATGTCCCCTGGGCAACTTGAGGCCATCTCCTCTCGTCCTATCGCTAGTTACTTGGGAGAAGGGACCGACACCCACCTCGCTACAACCTCCTTTCAGGGAGTTGTAGAGAGCGATGAGGTCTCCCCTGAGCCTCCTCTTCTCCAGGCTAAACAACCCCCAGTTCCCTCAGCCGCTCCTCATAAGACTTGTTCTCCAGACCCTTCACCAGGCTTGTTGCCCTTCTCTGGACACGCTCCAGCACCTCAACGTCCTTCTTGTAGTGAGGGGCCCAAAACTGAACACAGTATTCGAGGTGCGGCCTTACCAGTGCCGAGTACAGAGGCACGATCACTTCCCTACTCAAGAGTCCACAGGCTCTGTTCCTCTGAGACAAACGGTCGGAATATAGCTGTGATCCTACTGGGAGTGGGGAAGGGATTTATGTCACCACTCTTTGCTAGACCTTTTCAGAAGAGGACGGCTGTCTGTACACTGATTTCCTACGCTGACTATTGTGAAAGATTTGTCCTGGATCTATTGCCAAAATGCCAACAGCCTTTTCATGTCTTATGGTGTGTTTCTACAGTCTTGTTAATAGAGCAGTATTCCATTTACTTTGAATAGCAGAGTACCGTTTTGAAGGTCTTCTGTCTTAGCAGTGCCACAGTAGAAGCTGGTGCTGGAGTGGTTTCTGGTACTCGGAAAACACAGCGTAACTGTTGCTGTGTAGCTGCGTGCTGGAGTAGGGAAAGGAGAGGACTAAGTAGCTGCGGAGGAATGAGACTGTGCTTTTCATATTCACTGACATTAAGCAAAATGTTCTTGCTCGGCAGAAGAACTTAATCAATCAAGAAATGATTTTAAGTACCTTTAAAATCGCTTGTTGTCTTAATTTTATATGCTAATGCAATGACTCATGTGGCTTCAGTACTGCAGGTTGCAATCAGTCTTTCCAGTAACTAAACACAATCCTTTTAACTAGCATCCTGTAAAATCCACATTAAGAAGCTGCAAGCCTACTTCATTAATCTCTTCATTAATCTACCATTCACCCATCAGACAAGAGGGGTACTAGGCATCTGTGGCCTATTTTATGCAGATTTTACCCCTTAAATTTCTAGAACACATCATAGTAATAGCTTGGTGTGCATTGTTGCAGACATGTCAGACAGCATTTCTAGCTTCATCTGATCAAAAAAAAGCATATAAGCCAACAAAAGTTCTATTCTGGGCATTGGTTCACATCTAAAAATTTTCTGAAGTATTTAAACCATTTTCTTTTAGAAAAAAAATATGAGATAAGGGTTGACAGCTTGTATGACAAGTTTTAACCCAATGGGATTTTAAAAAGCTGATAAATTAATCCTGAAAATCTAGATTTATAACAGAAAGCCTTATAGGCTCTTACCTCTAATGCTAGTGAGAGCTGTTAGAATACTAACACTTTTTTAAAAAGCCTTTCAAAATGTTTTATTTTCAAAATTCAAACTTTAAAACAGTTTAGTTGTAACCAAGTGCCAAAGCTATAGCATTGGGAAGGAGAAAAATCCCTCTATTAGATTTTTTTGTAAAATTAATTTTATTCATCAGAAACATTTAAAAACATTTTTTAAATAAAATTCTGTATAAAAAAAGAAACCTTTCACTTCTGTGCAGCATTCCAACTGAAGATCTTGGGACCCTTTGCAAACATTCATGAATTTAGGCTCTCAACCATTTCGTGGAACATATAATTGCTCTCATTTTACAAACGGATAAACTGAGTCACACAGTGAAGCTGCCTTAAGTATTGCAGTTCTCCTTCTTCCCCCTTCAACTTCCACTATGCATTTCAGTAATTCCTTATTCATTGCCCCAGAATTAACATGAAAATAATTTATATGTCCATTCATGTAGGAGATTAATTAATCTACTACATTTATCTGGAAGATTTGGTCTCCATTCCATGTTTCAGGAGAGACGCAGGAATGTACCATCCATAATAGACACTAGGGAGCATTAAGTATCTCGACTAAACAGAGATTTCAACCAACAAACGCTCAAAGGCTGAGATTCATTCCACCTTGCTTGTGAGCTGTCCAAACTAGGAGCTTAACTGCCCTGCACTTCTATAGGTAGCAGAGGTAGATGATGATTCAAGTCACAAGTGAAGAAGGTCTTCAGCCACAAAGTGAATGTTTAAAAGGTAAACAGGTTTTTGTTGTTGTTGTTTTTTTTTTTTTTCCTGTTGGTTAGCTTAGGTAACACCTCAGTGTGCCAAAGTGCAGTGGCTTTCAGTTTAGCACATTATTTTTGTGGATAGAATATTAGGATGTCTTTTCTCCCTATAAACTTATGCAAAGAAGCCCAAGTATCTCACTGAGGGCTCTAGGGTCTTTCCATAGCCCTGGTGTTTCTCAGTGTATGATACCTTTGTTCAGAGCTCAACCTAAAATCATACACATGGCAACATGAAGGATGGGATAGGAGGGGAGGGGAGGGGA
>NW_008795018.1:2250084-2250825 GCF_000699145.1 Aptenodytes forsteri
AGAGGAGAGGAGGATAACTAATATTATTTATTCCTAGTTTTGTCTTACTTCTAAAAGACATGAAATGGCTTTGACTGTGGTAGCTGTCATTTTGAATGTCATATTTACTTCCTACTCTTACTAGTGATATAGTGCAAGAGTCTACTGTCTACTCTCCATTTCAGCCCTTTCTGCCCATCACATCATTTCCACACAGTCTCAAAGACTCTATCTTTACTACTAAATTGAAGTGAAAAGACATACTCAAGCTTTGTTCCCTGACTCAAAAGATTTGAACTTTCTTAAGTAGCTGCAAAGACTTGAACTTTCTTAAGTAACTGGAATCAAGCAGAAAAAAGAGAAATCTGATCTCCCTACACACCTCTATGGGTACAAATATAGTTAACAGCATAAACTTGGTGCATTTTCACTGTCCAGAAAGGCAACACTGCTAGATTAATTCCATCTATGCACCGCAGACCTGTGTCCATGTTAAGTGGGTATTTGATTGTATTCAGCAATTGCTGCCTGATCATCAATGTCTGTGAATCCGTTTGTGGCACCACATAAAATTCTCCCTCACTACCAGCATTTTCAGCTATTGTAATTTCCCCAAAGAAATAGGAGATTTATTTTACCCAGCTACAGTACTTGAGAGATTTATCAGTGCTGGACATTGTACAACTGCTAAATGACCCTCCTGGAATACACGACAAACCAAATCTTTTCTCCTTTCCTCCCTCCCTCCCTCCCTCCCTCCCT